>NC_048302.1:94940230-94953010 GCF_013100865.1 Trachemys scripta elegans
GTTAATATCAGTACAAACTTGTCTACTCTAGATGACCGTATAAATAATGTTTTCCCTCCTCGTAGTCTCTATGGCGTGTCTTTATGGAGAAAGAAGTTCTCACGGGTTCAGTTACTTTGCGTTTCGAGAGACCGGGTTCAGATAATGGTATATATTTTTATTATCAGTTGCATGTCGTCTTTTATTTTTCCCTTCCTGTTGGAATATGTTTGTGAGCATAATCGTCATAAATTATGTTCAGGGTTTTCAGATTTATTTATATGTGGTTCAAATGAATGCTATTTAAAAGGGGAAATATTTCTACATGTGCATATAGTTTTCCAAGAGTGTACCATTAACTGATTGTTGATAATAAAAACAAAAAACAAATACAGCACTGCAGTTTTTTTGGCTTAATTTATTTTTTAGAGTTTAACAAAATATAAAACAAGGGAATGTGAAAGTGAATTGCAGGGGACGCTGGTTTGAGTGATCAAACTATTGCAGTGTGTGAAGAACTGAGATTGGAGCAGTGACCTTTGTTATCTTAGTATTAACATATTAATATAACAAGGGAAAATTCATCTCTACTGGATAACTATGTTATAATTGTTAATTCAATAATTGGAAACACTGTAGTTTCTAGGGGGCTCAGATCCTTGCACTATACAGAACTTCCCCATTGTAGGAGGTCTCAAATGTAGGAAAGATCTGAAATGCCATTCTGTGCTGGCCTCTTAGGTGATAGTTCAATTCCTTATGCTCTATATTTTCTTTTTTTACTCAAACACTTGGCTGCTGGACCCATGAAGAACATGCTGTAAAATGTCTATTGCATTTCTGAAATGGCCTGTTATTCTATGATCTTTACAATGAACTGTTTGTGTGAGGGGGAGGGGGAAGGGAAAGGGGGAGAGAAAGGTCATCAAGGAAGTCAGGGAGTCATGAACTAGTTGATTTCTCAGAAAAGAATATTCTTATTTGTGAGAGTAGGCAACAATTTCCATAAATGCCAGAGGAAGTCACCCCAACATGTCCCATCATAGGTAGTGGAACTAGGGTGCTGGGGGTGCGGCTGGCTTGAAGCGGTTTCCATTATATACAGTTTGGTTAAATGACTCTCAGCACCCCTGCGTCACATATACCGTAAGGGCCAGATCCTGCTCTCCTTACTCACCAGTTAAGTTCCCCTGAAGTCAATGAGACCCTGGCATATGTAATTGCTCACTTATAGCCAGGTCTACATTTACCTTACATTAAAAGGAATAGGCCACCATTAACATGCAGGAACAGGGCATTCTTGTTCCTTCACCCAGTTTCAGTGACTAGCACACACTGAGCTTCTGCTTTTCTAACAGAGACAAGCATTAAACACTTGACTCTAAAGTGCTCTGAACCATCCCAGCTCTGCTCTCTCAGTGGTTTGAAAGTGCTGTATTTCTGATTAAACATTTATATTTACACTTTTAATTGTAAAGCATTCCTTCCTCTCATTATAGTGATGGCCTTTACCCAGACAATTCGGAGTCAAACCAGTGTCCACCTGCTTATACACTCCAGGGCAGGCCCATTCCTCACAGAGCATGGTATGGTTTCCCGCCGAGGGGTTTTTCCCTTAAGACAACTATACAAATGAGATTGAATTGTCTCCAGTAATGCCCAGTCCAGGATGGAGAGCCAGGAATAGTGTTAATCAGGTTGGATTAAAATGCCCGAACTAGGGCTGTCAATTAATCGCAGTTAACTCAGATGATTAACTCAAAAAATTAATCTAATCGTGATTAATCGCACTTATAACAATAGAATACCAATTGAAATGTATTAAATATTTTTGGATGTTTTTCTACATTTTCCATATTGATTTCAATTACAACACAGAATACAAAGTGCACAGTGCTCACTTTATAGTATTATTAAGTACTGAAGTGCAATCTCTTTAACATGCAGATTTTTTTTGGTTACATAACTGCACTCAAAAATAAAACAGTGTAAAACTTTAGCACCTACAAGTCGACTCAGTCCTACATCTTATTCTGCCAATCAATAAGACAAACAAGATTGTTTACATTGATGGGAGATACTGCTGTCTTATTTACAATGTCACCTGAAAGGGAGAACAGGTGTTTGCATGGCACTTTTGTAGCTGGTGTTGCAAGGTATTTACATGCCAGATATGCTAAACATTCATATGCCCCTTCATGCTTCGGGCACCATTCCAGAGGACATGCTTCCATGCTGATGATGCTTGTTAAAAAAAAAATTCATCAATTAAATTTGTGACTGTACTCCTTGAGAGGAGAATTGTATGTCCCCTGCTCTGTTTTACCCACATTCTGCATATATTTCATGTTATAGCAGTCTCGGATGATGATCCAGCACATATTCATTTTAAGAACACTTTCACAGCAGATTTGACAAAATGCAAAGAAGGTTCTAAAAATAGCTACAGCACTCGACCCAAGGTTTAAGAATCTGAAGTGCCATCCAAAATCTGAGGGGGACAAGGTGTGAAGCATGCTTTTAGAAGTCTTAAAAGAGCAACACACTGATGCGAAAACTATAGACCCCAAACTACCAGAAAAGAAAATGAACCTTCTGCTGATGGCATCTGACTCAGATGGTGAAAATGAACATCCGTCGGGCCGCACTGCTTTGGATCATTATCAAGCAGAACCCATCATCAGCATGGAAGCATGTCCTTTGGAATGGTGGTTGAAGCATGAAGGGACATATGAATCTTTAATGCATCTGGCACGTAAATATCTTGCAACGCCAGCTACAAGAGTGCCATGCAAACACCTGTTCTCACTTTCAGGTGACATTGTAAATAAGAAGCAGGCAGCATTATCTCCTGCAAATTTTAACCAACCTTGTTTGTTTGAATGATTGGCTGACCAAGAAGTAGGACTGAGTGGACTTGTAAGCTCTAAAGTTTCACACTAATTTGAGTGCAATTTTTTTTGACATAATTCTACATTTGTAAGTTCAACTTTCATGGTAAAGACATTGCACTACAGTACTTGTATGAGGTGAATTGAAAAATCCAATTTTTTTGTTTTTTTACAGTGCAAATATTTGTAATAAAAATAAATATAAAGTGAACACTGTACATTTTGCATTCTGTGTTGTAATTGAAATTAATATATTTGAAAATGTAGTAAACATCCAAAAATATTTAAAATAAATGGTATTCTATTGTTGTTTAACAGCACAATTAATTTTTTTAATCGCTTGACAGCTCTAGCCAGAACTCTTTGTGACACTATAGTCCTTTCTAAATACAGCTTTAAGAGGGTGGTAGATGCGAAAAGTTGACAGAATTTCATACTGAAAGAGAATTCCAAGTCCAAATGTCTTATATCTGAAAGTGCCCCTAGTGGGTGAGGAATGAGGCATTCTTTGCTGGTGAGAATTCCCAAAATCATATTTACGGAGATCATTGCACAAGGGATCTCAGTCAGTGTATAGTGAATACTGCACTGCCTGAGGCCTATGTATGACTTGGGTTTCATAGGTTCCATTGTTCTTACCTAGCTTGGTTTGTTTAGGTCCCTTTTACTTGTCACAGTAAAACATCTTTGTGCTTAAAGTTTAAAGCCAAATTGAAAGTTATTTTAGCTGATGCCTTAGGGGTAACTCATCTTAAGGTATTCCAAGTTCCCTTTGAATCTGATGGCAGAGACAGGGAAAAAGCTTTGCAAAGAGTAAAGAAAACTTGATTTTGGGTTTAGTCCTAATAAAATAATTTATGTTTTGGTTTGTCAAGAAGCCATTTGCTTGCAATCTCAATGATGCATGTTATGCTACAAAGGCACTGTCAGCTGGTGGCAGAGAAGCACTGGTTAACTGAATCTTCACTATGGTGGAAAACCAGAAATTGAATGAACAGAAATGTCACTTGATGGAACAGTAAACTGACAATTATAGGACAAGATTTCCTGGGCTTCCTTCCCTGCAAGCCTCTGAAATTCTTGATAAGGGAATTTCACTTAACTGGATTCAATGATATCCTATAAAAATATACTTCCAGGGCAGTTAGAAATAAGGGTTACTGTGCACTTACCCCAATGCCATTAGAGTTAATGGAAAGATCCTGATTGACTTCGATGGGGGCTGGATCGGGCCATATGAGAATAGTCTCCTGCAGCAGTGCCAGAACATTTGAGAAGAGGCTCTCAGCACCAAAAAATAGCCCAGCAAAGCAGGAAACAATTTCAGAAGATCCAAAAGGATGCAAAAAAAAAAATAAAATAAAGGAAGCAGTTAGGGATTAGCAAGAGGTTTGCAGAGATTGGAAGGGAAGATTCAAAAAAAGGTAAAAGGTCAACCTGAAGAAGAGTGCATGTGAAGACCTGAAACAGGAAGGCGCATTGGATGTGTTACCATCTTCAAGCAATAGATATTCTCCTGTAAATCAGCCTTTTCAGTTTGACAATGCGATACATCCACTTTTATTTCCTCGTGCATGCACTTGATTGTCACCATTGGCCATACTCGATAGCAGTTATCCATGTGTAGCCCTATAAGTCTGTCATGGAGCTGACCTACTGCAAAGTTAGGGTGAAAGAGCATTGATATGAAACATAGCAAGATGTCTACAAGAAGAGAAAGGAAGTGAAGCATAACTTTCAGAAGGAGGTGAAAGTCTAACCAGGCTAAAACTACTGAAAAAGGTGACAAATGTCAGAAAAGGTGTTATAGCTCAAAAGACATATGGCTGGAAGCATGCAACACAACCTAAAATAAATGGGATATGGTGGGGGAGGTATATGTAACAGAGACCTCATGATATTATTTTAGTCATGCTAAGGGAGAGAGACAACAGCCGAGAAGACACATAACATGAACTGGAAAGCACCTACATATATAACATCATGACTTGAAACCATATCAGCATATTTGCTCATCTCTGCCTTTTGTGACAGGTTTATTGAGAAAGTGGCAACTTTTTAACACATGGTGAACCAGGACTTAATAAACTCATAAAAAAAGTTCCATGTGTTAGACAAATACACGAGTACAAGCAGTTGATAGAGGATGAGTAGAAATTCTATGTGGATCTTCATTGCTTTTCACTCTCCTGGTCTCTTCACTTTCTTTTTTCTCTTGTAGCTACTTCATTCCATCGTCTCTGAGTAATTCCCTTTTCTCTACTTGGTGCTCTACCCATTTCCTACAGCCTAGTCAAACTTTCTTTGGTTTTCTGAAAAGAGATGTGTAGATTTATTTGACACACATGATTGTGGCTTGTCAGAGACTTCCTGATATGGATACTTGCCATATCACTAAGTACTTGACAACCTTTGTGCACCTAGATGGCTAACACCTAGGTTGAAATCCTGGTTCCATTGAAGTCAATGGAAGTTTTGCCATGACATTTAGTGGGTCCAGGATTTCACTTCTAGCACCATCATCTGATAGTGTTTTCATTGTATCAATATTGGAGTAAGACACCTGTATCTTTTCCTCCTGATAGGCAATACCTACCCTTTTATATAGGCCACAATGATCAGGGAAGGTACCAAACATCTCTTGATCTTCATCCAATATATATTACAGCTCCTCAAGTTGATATGTGGTAGACTAGAATTTCAAGAAATATAATTTTTTGTTGTCTTTGTTGCAGTTTGTGTTTACTGTGGCAAAGTGGGACTAGTTTGTAATATTTTTATGAAGCCAATGGGTGCCTCAGTTTCCCCTATGTGCTGCATTGTTACCCAGTGGGTAGAAGGAGGCTCTTTGCTCTCAGGGCAGGCTGAGACACACAGGTGTGGGTATTGCCTAGCTGTCTGGACTTTAGTCTCCATATTAGTGGAGCATCTGAGAACGCAATAGCGAATCCAATCACCAGAGTATTAGCACCCAGCAACCAATGACCCAGAGGAATATGGACTTCCCCGCCTTTCCTTACAGAAGCTGAACAACAGTGCCCTCAGCTCAAGATCAAAGGACTGGAGAGATTGGAGATAAGAGCTGGCTGCTGGAAGGAGTCAGGGCTCTCACCTGGAATCTGTCCAATGAGGTTAGATGGAAGGAAACAGAGACAGCTTGAACCAAGGGGTTCACTCCAGCTTGGGTGGGCTCTGGGCTAAACAGAATAGACTATGCTTTAACCTTCAGTTCTCTGTGCTACCTGAAGAACTTCCTATGCTGTGTTCCAGTTAATGAATAAACCCTACTGTTCTGACAGCGCTGTTTGAGTATCATTGCAGAGGCTTGGTGAGTTGCATTAGTCCCTGAAGAGTGTACAAGTCTCCATCAGGAGTCTGTCTCAGATGAACTCACTGAACAGAGCTCATGGTGTGAAGCAGGAGTGCTGAAGACCCAGAGGTCCTGTCTAAGGAGGCAGTGAAGCTATGTGGCTTACCCTGGAAGAAGAGTGAGGACCCTGGAGGGTCTGGCTCACTGAAGGGGTTCCTCCTAGAGACTGTTCCAAGGCTGGGACTATAGCACCGATCCTCTGGATCTGTGATAGTTACTTATTATAGAAAATATTAAAATAATTTCAAAGATATTATAGGTGGATGTTAAGGTGTGCGTCTGGCAAAAAAAAATTGTGAGATGTAATGAAATTTGGTACGGTGTGGGCCATATTAAAGGAAAATATAGTTGATGATAATACAAGATTGAATTCTGAAATGGAAACACAAATTGTATGAAAACCCAGTCGAGATTTCAAAATATATCACATCTGAGTTAAAACACAATAGTTAGAGCTAATAGAAAAACAGAAAAAAATGGAAAAAAAAATCAGATTTTTGAAGTTGTCTCCATTTCACTGTGATTACAATAGGCCTGTTTTCATGTTTTTTTGCTAAATTTTCCACCATGTTTTTAATGAAAATTTGAAACATTTGAATCAAAATTGCTTATGAAAGTTTTTGTTTGCTGAAAAGCCAATTTCACTAAGAAAATGCCGTTTTCTGTAAAAAAAAAAAAAAGAATAATTTAAAAAAGGCTTTGATAAAAAAAATTGATACTTTTTTCAGTAAAACTATATAAACTTTATTGAAGAACTATTTTTTAGTAATTTTGACAAATTTTCACAAAGCTTTATTTATGGAAAAAAGGTAATTTTTGTCTGAACAAAACTTTGTATGCAAAAATTGTTGACCAGCTCTAAGAATTATTAAGCTCTAGAATGATGTGCCTGTTTGGGAACACTCAATTCAATGGGAATTATTCCCAATAGGCTATTCTTGAACAGTCAATTAATGACTTCAGAAATTGGGCTTATACCATTTGTCTACAGGTAAGTTATTAAAAGATCCATATGCAAAAAGTTGCAACTAATCAGGCTTGCCTATTTTATAATTATTATTATTGTTTGATTGGTCAGGTAACATTAATCCACAGCTGATCACAGTGGAGTGTTATAAGAGGCCCTAGGCTATATAGCTACCTATAGACAGAGTTTATTTATATTACCAAGTGTAACCCTTCTGCCCATCTAAGTTGTCAGCAACAAGGGCCGGGTTCTGTATCTAGGGATTCCATTTCAATAACGTAATGCAAAACCGGCTCAAGCCCTCACCCAGTGACCTGGGACAATTACATACCACCTGGGTGCCTCTAAGAGGCAATACTTCCCCTCTCGCAAGCACGGAGTTTGAGTGTAGCAGAAAATGTTTAATAACATGAGGTAAATGACATCAGCATAAAATTGGAAATACACCACAAACAGGATTCATAACACAAACCATGAGCAAAAGACCCACCCCGGCAAATTGGGCTTTTCCCTTTGGTTTTTGAATCCAGCAACCCAAAAATCACCCAAAGTCCCACACCCTCAAAGTCTCTTGGGTCCAGCAACCACCCAAAGTCCCAAAAGTCCAACAACCCCCAATGTCTCTGTCCCTGGTCAGTGCAGCCCCAGAGTAAAAGGGGGGGGCACACAGGGTGTTAAGGGGCACCTTACGTGATCTGAGGCCGGCCGGCTGTCTCTCCATGGGGTTCCGCCGCAGCCTTCACCATGAACCAGTCTACTTCTGCCATCCCACGAACTGCTCTGCTCTACGAGCTGTTCTGCTCCGCTCACCGACCTGTGAGCCGCTCCAGCCGTCCCTGAAAACAGCTCCGCTCGCTGTTCCTTGGGCCGCTCCAACCGTCCCCGCAAGGCTCCGCGCCGCTCGCTGCTCCTTCAGCCCTCCCTGCAAACTGCTCCGCCAGGCGCTTAGCAATATAGCTTCAGGTTCCCCCACTAGTTAACACAGCACTCGGTGATCTCAGCTCTTAATAACTTTAGCTCTTTTGTGATTTCAGCTCATAGTAGGTAAGCCTCAGTGCTGGTGCACCATGGGCCCAAAGTGAATTCAGCTCAGCAGTCTGTAACTAGACTCCTAATAGAATCAAAATTAGCTCTGACATTCAACGGTGAAGAGAGGCAGTAATGCAATTGGTCTTTCAAGCCCTCAAAGGAGGCCCATACCATCAGGTACAAATACCTGTCCCCATCCTCTCTCAATTCACTGGGTTTTGTAACCGATGCCCCTTGTCAAGCAAGTGCTACTTAGGTAATGGTGAGTCCTTCTGTCATACAACAGTTCCACTGGCCTTGGTTCACAGAATCAGGGTAACAAAACTTTATTCTTCCTGCCCCAGTAACAGAGAAACTGGGTATCCCACACCAGCCAAAGGAACCACTTTCAGTTGCTGTTGTTTCATGCCAGGCGAGTGGGTGTGCCTATGCAAACAAGATCAGCCCCTGGAGTTCTTTTCCACACACATGCCATAATTCACCACCAGATGTCAGGGTAGAGCTCATCCTGACTCTGCTTTCACAAGCAAACCATTCATCTTCTACCTATTGCAAACTCCAGTTTACAGGAGTCAAGGTTTGAACTACTAGTACATAAATCAAACAAGAATGACTTCAAAAGTGGCAACTATAAGCACAAACGTTGTCAGCTCTATCATTGAACATCATTGAAATCATTAAAGGCCAGATTGTGGACCCCTTGCTCACACTAGTGATCATTTACTCACTCAAATAGTCTCATACAAACTAATGAGGCTACTTTTTCATAGATTCATAGCATTTAAGGGACAGGCCACTAAGTTTCACCCAGGTTACCCCTGCATTGAGCCCAACAACTTGTGTTTGGCTAAGTCGTATCTTCCAGAAAGGCAGCCAGTCTTGATTTGCAGACATCAAGAGATAGAGAATCATTTTTGTGGATCTTTTCTGCATACACTGCAATTTTTCAACATCCTTATCATTTTGAGACCAGAAATATATACAATATTCCAGTATTGGTCTCACCAGTGCCATAGACAGAGGTAAAATAATCTCCCTACTCCTCCTCACTATTCCCTGTTTATACATCCAAGGGTCACAGCAGCCCTTTTTGCCACAGCATTACACTGGGAGCTCATGCTGAGTGCTTGTCTACTATGACCCCTTCTAGGCTTTTCAGAGTCACTAACTTCCAGGACAAAGACCCCATTTCTGCAAGTATGGCCTGCCTGCCTTGTTCCTACATGTATGATTTTGCATTTGGCTGTATTAATTTGAATGGGTCCAAGTTACAGAGTGATCCAGATTGCTCTGTATGTTTTCACTGTCACCGGCATTATTTACCACTCTTTGTGTCAGCTGCAAATTTGTTCAGCAGTGATTTATATTTACTTCCAATCCATTGATGAAAAATGTTTTATAGCATTTGTCCTGGTACCGATACCTACAGAACCCCACCAGAAACACCACCATTTGATGATGATTCCCCATTGGCAATTACTTTTTGAGATCTGTCAGTTAGCCAGTTCTTAATATATTTAACCATGTGCTCTTAGTTGGGTGAGTAAAGTGCTCAGTGATCTGATCCAAACTAAACCACACCCACACCAAAGTTTGCCAAGTATATAGACATCATTTCATTTTAATAGAAGAAGAAATATTAACTTTTAAGAAGTGGGCTTGAACAGAGGTGAAGAGGACATTTTAAAATCCAAGATTCTAATTTACTGGAGTCTCAAATAGTTACTCCTACCATTTCTTGTATGTGGGTTTTTTCCGTATGGCATAAATGCATATAGCATGATGGACATGATATCTAAACGTAGCTATATAGACAGGTAGATAAAGACCATTGACCTAAAGATACATTCTTTCAAACCTTTACTTATAAGGTGTATTTCTTGAGTTCTACATTAAATCTCCTCTTAACAAAATACTTTTAAAAAAACCAAATGTTATGCTAAATTTTCAAAACCCTTGCGGTACTTGGCTGCTTACGTTTATTTCTTGTTTTTTTACCTTTTAGTTGCTTTGCTACCATAAATACATTCACATAGATTCCAATAGGGCCCAAATGACATCATTCTGATCTGGATCTGTAGTATGAACACCCCAAAATCTGAAAGTATTTGGATCTGCAGTTTTGGTTTGGCCCATTAGAAAAACATGGACTAGTTGTGGAATTCAGCTCTGCAGCTGGGTTTGGTTCTGCTACCACCTTTTCCCCCCACCACATATACACACAAAGTTCCGAAGTGATTTGATCCATGGTTGTGGTTTGAGTCCCTCGCTGATTTGTATGGATATTTCCCAAGATTAATTCTTCAGCACAAATGAATATGCATGAGTGAATTTTGCTACTTAAAAGTGGGTGGAGAGTTGGCAGGAAAATTACAATTAATAGACATGTATCATTTTCAGTGAAAAAAAATGTGCCTAAATAATTAAATAGTTGTAGCTAAGTACACATTTAATAAGGATGGCAAAGTATCCTGGGCCAGTGGGAGCTGGAAGTACTATGAAAGTCTTTATAATCCATTAGAAGGATGTTATTTTTTATTCACTTTTAAAATCACCTTCATTTATTACAGTGGAATATTGCAAACAGACTCGGACAGCAAGAGCAAGGCAGCACTTTTAAAACGGCTAGATTCCAGTCCTTAACCCAGGCAGGTTGCTGCTGTAAGGTTGTCCAAAGCAAGGGTAAGAGAAAGACACTCTTTCTGAAGGTCTGCTATTGTGACCAGTGAGGCAGGGACAATCCTCAATGGTTTGGGAGGAGGATTAGGGGGAAAAAACATGACAGTGTTGTGACGGTGTACCCCATAAGGCTTCATGGGAATATGCTTATGAATGCATATATGATATAACTGGAATATGTTTTATGCTACATATGCCATGTAACATATCTACGTAAAGGTTATGATCTACTGAATACATTCCTCCTATCTGTATGCATGTATCATTTTTGAACTTGAAGTTCAGAATATTGGCTAACTTAGCCTTGGTAAAGCATTTGATCAGCTTCTTGAGAAAAGGATGTGCAAATTAAGTGCCCAGTCAAGAACCACTTAAGCCAACAATGAACTCGAAGACGCCAATCCACATCGGAGCTTTCCCAGGAATGTGGCTTGGCTGGTAAGAAACTCAGTCATGCATGGACATGTGACTTGCCCATGTGATTCCAAAACTCCATCTTGGAGCTGGACCTTGCATAGGATAGAGGAGGTGGTCTCCACCCAAAAGAGAAAGTCTACTTAAATCCCTGGGAGACCCCTCCATTTTGTCTTCAGCTGGTTCAAGAGATAGCCTCTCCACTCCCAAGGTTACCTGAAAGAAACTGGAACAAAGGACGGTGTGACAGGGTCGGTAGCTCACCACTGTGGCGCCTCCTCCTGGCCGCTTCGGGGAATTAGTTTTGCGCCAGTAGAGCGCCCTCTTTGGGTGGCGTTCCGCCTGTCGTCTCGCCTCTGTGGGGTGCACGGACTTGCGTTGCTCCCGACGTCGGCGTCCTCTTCCGGAGCACTGCCCTCCGACAGTGTCCCTTTGTCCAATCACACCCCCTTCCGGGGGGGGGGGTAAACACCAGCCCCACACCTTCAAGTCCGATCCTCACCGTCTAGGATCTGGTGTGGTTCTGACCGGTCGCTCCCTGCGGCCCGTGGCTGCGCGTGGGGTAGCACAGCAAACAAAGGGGGAAAAAGGGGGGGGGGACTCAGGCCCGCCCACTACTCTGAGTCCCGGTCCAGAGGCCATCGGGTGACAGTCTCACTGTCTTCCTTCTCCTTCCTCCTCTGACTAGCCCTCTGGACCGCTTGCCCAACAGCCCTTCACTACGCTAGGCCTCCTCCTCCCGGGCCTGCCGCCTAGCAGGCTATGGAGTGGGGCCTTCTCCCACTCTCCCAGGCTGGCCTGCATTGCGCTGTCCGTGGTGCTGGCCTCCCAGCTCTGGAGACAGACCTTCCCCTCTGAAGGCCTGGGACAGACTGACTGCTCCTGCTCTGGGCAGCCTTTTATATGGCTAAGCCGGGCCCTGATTGGCTGGCTACAATCTGCCTTCTGATTGGCCCTCTGTAAGCCCTTCCCTGATTGGCCGTGCGTCTACGCAGGCGCCCAGGCCTGCCGCAGCCCAGTCTCTCTAGGTGTGGGGTAATCGCCCCACCACAGACGGTAACTACAGGGGGTGTGAGTGATTGCTGGACCCAGACTAGAAGGAGACTAGTCTGTAAATGGAAGCTTACTGGGTGCAGTTTTTATCTGTATTCAGTTTTCTTAGACATAGACTTGCGTGTTCTATTTTATTTTGCTTGGCAATTCACTTTGTTCTGGTTTCAGAGTAGCAGCCGTGTTAGTCTGTATCCGCAAAAAGAACAGGAGTACTTGTGGCACCTTAGAGACTAACAAATTCATTAGAGCATAAGCTTTTGTGGACTACAGCCCACTTCTTCGGATGCATATAGAGTGAAACATGTATTGAGGAGATATATATACACACATACAGAGAGCATGAACAGGTGGGAGTTGTCTTACCAACTCTGAGAGGCCAATTAAGTAAGAGAAAAAAA
>NC_048302.1:94953158-94982719 GCF_013100865.1 Trachemys scripta elegans
CATGCTCTCTGTATGTGTGTATATATATCTCCTCAATACATGTTTCACTCTATATGCATCCGAAGAAGTGGGCTGTAGTCCACAAAAGCTTATGCTCTAATGAATTTGTTAGTCTCTAAGGTGCCACAAGTACTCCTGTTCTTTTCACTTTGTTCTGTCTGCTATTACTTGGAATCACTTAAATCCTACTTTCTGTATTTAATAAAATCACTTTTTACTTATTAATTAACCCAAGTATGTATTAATACCTGGGGAGGAGGGGAAACAGCTGTGCATATCTCTCTATCAGTGTTATAGAGGGCGACCAATTTATGAGTTTACCCTGTATAAGCTTTATACAGGGTAAAATGGATTTATTTGGGATTTAGACTCCATTGGGAGTTGGGCATCTGAGTGTTAAAGACAGGAATACTTCTGTAACGTGCTTTCAGTTAAGTCTGCAGCTTTGAGGCACGTGGTTCAGACCCTGGGTCTGTGTTGGAGCAGACTAGCGTGTCTGGCTCAACAAGACAGGGGGCTGGAGTCCCAGGCTGGCAGGGAAAGCAGAGGCAGAAGTAGTCTTGGCACATCAGTTGGCAGCCCCAAGGGGGTTTTAGTGATCCAACTTGTCACAGGTGTAAGGTTAAATCCTTAGACAGTACCCCCATCCTCCTTGCCAGCACCTAATGTCCAGAGCCCTCACTTCACATTTAGTATGCATATGTGAGGATCAAAATGTTAATCTGTATCCATTCCCTGGCATCCATAAAGTGGAATAGTAGGAGTAGGAGACCTGGAGTGCTTGAGGAGCTGCTGTTGGGATATAGACATATTCCCCTCTGTCACTGGTTTAACTCAGGTACTGTCTGGTTGCTGGTCAGGGGCCTTTATGAAACAAGTTGGTGGCATCAGTCCAGTTGCTAATGGAAATCTGTCCACATCATAAAAAAAACATGATTGCAGCTAATATTATTTGTAGCAATTCCACAGATAGGCCAAAGAATAACGATAGTGAATGACCCACCCTCCCACTTTATAGGTGATTCCTTCAGAAGAAAGTTGAGGCACACTGATAGGGTGGTGTAGGTGAAGCTTGCACTACTGCTGCTCAGGCTAAACACATTTCCTGTGGATAGAAGCAGTGCCGGAGCAACCTACCCGGCAAACTCTGCAGCTGCAGCAGCCTCAGATCCAAAGGCAGGTCTCAGATCCAGTCCATAGTTTCAAAGCCATTTCGATTGATGCAGAGCAGACTAAATGTGGCACAAATATGGGATATTTGGGGTTCATAGAGCCCTATGCACATTCAAAGTGCTACTTCAGAGGTAAAGGAAACAGAATACACCATGGTTAAACTCCTTAGACACATACACCATGTTCCCTACAGGGATGGTACATTCCCTAGCTATGACTGGTTGGGAAACCCCCCTCTCCCTCAACTCTGTTCCTTAGAGATGGTATATTGCCTTCTGGCAGATGAGCTTTTGCCTTTCTACTTTACAGTTGCAGGTACCTGTTACATGTTATGCTGCTGTTTAAAATTAGATGCACAGTGTGACCTTGCATTCCATATGTTTTATGGAAATATGCTAATGAGTGTGAATATAATGAAACTGGAGTATGCTTCATGCAAAAGGTCTCTTGTAAGGTATCATTACAAAGCTTATGATCTACTGAATGTGTTCATCCTATTTGTTTGCTTGTATTATTTTAATGTCTGGAGTTAGGAGAATAAGATATAAACTTGTGTTACTGATGTAAACATGTTAAGTGGAAGCCATTAAAGGTGCTTCAGAATCAATGAACTGTGAATGGGTTTGTTTACCTGCAAGCCTTCCTATGTGCGTGTCTTCCAGCTACTAGGTAATGAAGAAGAAGGTCTTACAGTGACATGTGAGGATTGGGCCCAGACTAGGAAGGAGTCTAGTCTGTGAAAGAAGCTTATTGTAACATCTCTGAGGGTGAGATTTACCTGTATTCAGTTTCTTAATGTATTAGGCTTAGACTTGCATATTTTGTTTCATTTTGCTTGGTAACTTACTTTGTTCTGTCTGTTATTACTTGAAACCACTTAAATCCTACTTTTTATACTTAATAAAATCACTTTTGTTTATTAATTAACCCAGAGTAAGTGATTAATACCTGGGGGAGCAAACATCTCTCTATCAGTGTTATAGAGGGTGGACAATTTATGAATTTACCCTGTATAAGCTTTATCCAGAGTAAAATGGATTTATTTGGGGTTTGGATCCCATTGGGAGCTGGGTGCTGGAGACAGGAGCACTTGCTGAGCTGTTTTCAGTTAAGTCTGCTGCTTTGGGGGCATGGTTCAGACCCTGGGTCTGTATTGCAGCAGGCTAGCGTGTCTGGCTCAACAAGACAGGGTTCTGGAGTCCCAAGCTGGCAGGGAAAATGGGCTCAGAGGTAGTCTCAGAACATCAGGTGACAGTCCCAAGGGGGTCTCTGTGACTAAACATGTCATACACAGTGCATATGAATGCTCTTTGTACAGACTAACGCACTCAATAAAGATTTTTATTATTTATGGCAGGACCTGCAGTGCTCCAGATCACTAGATCAGGGAGGGCGAGGGCTTCACAGCCCTAGCCCCAGGGGAAGGCTAAAAAGTTGCCTTTCAATTCAATATATGTATTGCCTTTCAATTTAAATGTATGTCCTCCTGTCATTGTATTATGATGAGAAAGAGAAAACAAGAAGGTGCGTATGTGTGTGCGCGCATGCATGAGAAAGAAAGTGAGAGGGACGAGAGAGAGGGATGGGTGAGAGGGCTGAATGTGACCCTCTGTGCATCATCTCACTCCCCTTTTTGCCCTCTAGCTGTAATATTTGCACAGCCAGGCCCTGGTCCCAAAGATGTTTAACGAAAATGTACATCAGGTGTTGCAAAAAGGAAGGAAAAAAGAGAAAGAGAGGAGCAGATTAAGAGGCATAAATGTGCACTTGAGGTTTTGACTCCCGGCACTTCTTCAAATGTACAATCAGTCCAGGAAACTGATCAAGAAAAAAGCTTAGAAGTGCATTAAGAAAATAAGGAGCAAGACGTGTTGCTTGACAGTTATGCTACTATATTGCAACACGTGGAAAAGAGTAACTGCAACTCAAAAGACACACCACTAATTCCAGTATCTCTTTTAAATGGCCTAAATTCATAGATGGCAAAACAAGAAATAACACAGTGAAACATGGACCATTGCAAGTGAAAGGTAAAAGGTTTCCAAGTTACAAGAGGAGAAGATTTACAGATGAAAATTATGTAAGAAAATTGAAAATCTAAGAAAATGCTACAATGACACTGGCTCATATAGTTCGGTAAAGTAGATGCAGTGTTCTGTTTTTGTTGCAAATTATTTGGTGTTGGAAAGCACAGTGTCATTGATGGGGTTTTTGGGAATGCAACATATCCACAAAACTTTTTAAAGTCACAAGAAAAGCCATGTTCACATTGGAAATATGGTGAAGTGGAGAAAATTGGAACTACGACTGAAAATTGAATCGACAATTGACCAGCCTTCACAATCATTGCTGTAAATTCAAAGATAACACTCGTGAGCTGAATTTGAAAGAATTGTGGCCATTGTTCTTCACTTGGTTGAATGGAACCTAGCATTTTGTGGATCCATGGAAAAACATAACAAATGAGGAAATGGAAACTTCTTAGGCCAAGTTGAGTTAATGGCTACATTTGAGCCTGTGATAAAGGAACAGGTAAGACCGTTCTTCACTAAAGAAGAAACACCATTACTTAAGCCCTACAATAAAAAATGATATCATTTTGAAGTTATCTTAAAAGGTAAGAGGTACAATTATTAACATAAACAAGATGAAGTATTATTATTCCATTATTTTGGATTGCACATCTGATATCAGTCATGAGAAATAAATGTCTGTCACTGTGAGGCATGTTAAGATCTAAGAGACAGAATTCAACATTGAAGAGCACTTCCTGTTGTTTTGGAATGTGCAGGAAAAACTACTGGAAAGGCTCTGTCAGATGAGATACTTCAGGAGTTATCCAGACATGGTATAACATTTGATAATTGCAGGGTGCAAGGATATGATAACGGAGCTCACATGAGAGAACGGCATGAAGGTGTGAAAACTCATTTATTTCAAAGGAACCACAAAAGGCATTTTTTTGTTTCTTGCAGATGCCAGTCCTGGAATCTAGTGTTGAGTGATGCAGCAAATCCCTCAAACAGGTTGAAAACTTTTTTTTGGTGTTCTTCAGCGAATGTTCACAATATTTTCAGCTTCAACAGATAGGTGGACAGTTCTGAAATCCCATGTGAAAATAATATTAAAGTCTCTCTCTGACACAAGGTGGGAGAACAAAATTGGAAATGTCAAAATTCTGCTGTTTCAGACACAGAATGTGCAATCAGCACTGTTGAAATTGAGAGAAATGACAAAAGATAATGGGGTATATGCAGAAGCCAGATCATTGATGGATGAACTCTCCTCCTTTTGGTTCATCTCGCTTGTGGTTTGGCACAATTTACTGTTTAAAATTACTATTGGAAGCAAAAAATTGCAGAGCTCAATGGTTGGTCTTGATGATGTCAGCAAATTAATTGAAGCTACTCAGACAAATACAGAATTACCATGACACTGGATTTGAAGAGACATTGTTAATTGCTACCCAGATATCAAAGGAAATGTCAGCATTTACAGAACTAGCTGATACATGAGTCTGCAGAAAGAATACATTGTTCAGCTACGAAGCAGAAGATCAAGTCATTGGCGATGCAGGAAAGAGATTTAAATGTAACTTTTTCAGTATTGCTATAGATGCTGCACTGATGAAGCTGGGAGAATGTCTGAATTATTATGAGAGCACAGGAATGTGCTCAGGTTCCTGTGTAATGTGAAAATCATAGCAAACTTTTTTTCCAACAAGTGAAATGGAAAAAATCGTGCAGTAACCTGAAATCAGCTCTGACAAGTTCTGTTGGCAGCATTGTGGATGTAGACGGGTGTGACCTGATAAATGAACTCCAGAATCTTTCTGGTGTTTTGCCAAAGCCTGTGGATGCGCTTGAGACACATCTGTTCATTTTCAACAATTTGTCCATGCTATTCCCAAATGTGTGTATTGCTCTCTGAGTGTTTCTCTCAGCTCCAATCTCTGTGGCACCTGCAGAAAGAAGTTTCTCAAA
The DNA here is from genome assembly GCF_013100865.1 of Trachemys scripta elegans. NCBI lineage: Eukaryota > Metazoa > Chordata > Testudines > Emydidae > Trachemys > Trachemys scripta. The sequence continues at coordinate 94,958,315 of NC_048302.1, forward strand.
GCTTAAGTTAATAAAAACTTACCTGAAGGCTTCCATGTCTCAAGAACATTTGGTAGGACTGGCTACATTGTCCATAGAAAGTGACATTTGCAAGACACTGGACTTTAAAGCCATGACAGAAGAATTCAATAGAGCACTCTGTCACTCAGCATAAACAAGGTAAGAAAAACACTCATACTTTTTTCCAGTAGTTATTCTCTGACAAGAGTAAAATGCAACAGGCAGTTTATTTATTTGTTTAGCTTCAAAGGTATTTGCAGCCAAATTACTAGTTGTGGATTTCTGTATGTCATTATTTACATACTTTGATTAAACTGGCAATGGAATATTATTAATAGAAGGGTACCCTCTCTTAGCTTCTCTTGTAGAGGGTCTCCAAATTTCTTGCTATGGCAATGAAGATATCACTTTCCAGTGCTAGCATCTTTCATTACTATAATAGTCATAAAAGATAAAAGACTCTTAGACTTGTAAGAGAAAAATAACTATGGATCAGGGTGATACTCTGATGTTCCTTCTTAAAGGAGATTTAGAATGTAAAGCAGAAAACATATCCCGCTTTTCCAAGCATCATAAAGGAATAAACATTCTAGCTGTATCAAGTCTATCAACTAATGGTGTCAGACAAAAATAAAGAGTTAAGAGATCTTGGCATGCCAAATCCAGAGGAGCTATGCCTTGCTTGTAGTTGCAAATACAACATCAGCATTAAGCCCTCTATCAACACGATCAAACCATGGTTGTGGATAGTAGAGGCATTAGCTTTTAGATCATTTCACAGAAGGACATCCAAAGAAAACAAATCAATATATCAGTTTCCCTAAGGAGTTGAAGCCACGTAGGAAGCATAGCATTAATTTTATAACTAACTGTAGCTATCACTGTTATTTGGTTGAGGAGAATTGATCAGAGTTTCCAAAACAAGTGGCAAATAAAATTAATTATTTTCAGTTAATTTACTGATTGTGAAAGCTTCTGGATTAATCCTCCTTTTCAGAGGCCCTGAACACCTAGAGCAGGGATCGGTAACGTTTGGCATGCGGCTCGCCAGGGTAAGCACCCCGGCGGGCCGGGCCAGTTTTATTTACCTGCTGACATGGCAGGTTCGGCCGATCACGGTCCCCACTGGTCACGGTTCGCCGTCCTGGGCGGCTGGGGGAGGCGAAAAGCCGCGACCAGCACATCGCTCGTCCACGCCGCTTCCCACCGCCCCCATTGGCCCGGGACGGCGAACCGCAGCCAGTGGGGGCTGCGATCAGCCGAACCTGCCGCGTCAGCAGGTAAATAAAACTGGCCTGGCTCCCCGGGGGGGTTACCCTGGCGAGCCGCATGCCAAACATTGCTAGGGTGACCAGATGTCCCGATTTTATAGGGACAGTCCCGATATTTGGGGCTTTTTCTTATATAGGCGCCAATTACCCCCCACCCCCGTCCTGATTTTTCACCCTTGCTGTCTGGTCACCCTAAACATTGCCGACCCCTGACCTAGAGCTCCCATTGGCAGTTACGGGTGCTCAGCACCTATGAAAATCAACCTATTTCTAGGAAGCCTTTGAAAACTGAGCACAGACTACAGCCAGGAGTATCTGCTCCCAGCACATAGCTACAACCTCCCACACTTTCTGGGCCCCACCTCCACCTGGAAAAGTGAGCATGAAAGCCCTCATCCTTCCCAAGATCCTCTGACAGCCAGTACCTTAGTACAATCACCCCATCAGTTGCTAAAACCTTCCCAACCTACCAAATCATCCTGAGATTCCCCCAGTGACAAATGACTTTAAACTAGCCAGTGGTCAATAACAATAATTAGCACATACATAGTGTTTTTCACTACCAAAGTGAGATGCAATCATTAATAAGCCTTGTTACATCCTTAGGTAAGTGCCTCTTGTGGATAGTCACCAATCTGCTGTATTGGACCCAGTGTCTGGAACCCCCATGCTTTCAAGCCAGATGAGTCTGGGTAGTCTCCAGTCACTTTCTCCAGTTCTGGCCTCACAGGACACACTCCTGGGGTACAGGCTTCTTGAGTGATATCCCTCCTTGGGATATGGAACCCTAGGGGAGGGTGTATTTTCCAGGACCACCTCGGTAGCTGACCAGTCCACTCCATGCATAGATGTGCTGGTCAATCACTATGTGTTTGAATACGTCAGCTGCAGTTTCCCCTCAGCAACTTGGAATAACATCTCCCTTTGCCAATAGGGCACCACAAGAACTGTTATGTCCTCCAGAATGTGAAAGGCCTGAAAAGATAGAAAAAGCTTTTGTAGTAAGGCCATTGACTACACTCCCCCAACCCAAGTAGTTCTGGAATTTTTATAAAACAAATTTAAAAAATTGAATTTTTAACTTACCATTGTCACTGCACTTCTTTCGCTGTGATTAACCAGGCTGTGTTTGAGAGAATCTGTGGACTGAAGCATCCCTCACACAATATACTGAAGTTCACGTTTGAAATGTAACGTTTTATGTCCTTGAAATTCCATGAGAATTATTTCTGTGCTCCTCCACTGGAACTATTTCAGACAATAATCATTTGTGTTTTGTCCTATGTCAGGCCCCTCGATCTCTACTGGCCACCGCACCTCTACAGCTCACCCACAGTGCAGTACAAGCCTAGCTCAACATACCTTCATGGACTGGCTCCAGGAGGAGGTATTTCCATGATGAAATAATGGTTGAAGTTCTTGACAGGGCCAACAAGCAGGTCCAGTACCAGAAACCAGGGCTTATGCCTCGAGAAAAGGCGAGTTGACAGGCAGATGGAAAGGCTGAGGCTCGCTGCCCTGCTTGTGGACAGGATTGCAATATGGCAGCAGGTACTTGCTACTCGGGATTGGGTCTGAATTCATGAAGGCATCAACAGGATGCTGTGTTAGCTTCTACATGGCTTAGCCTGTTACGGCTGTATGCAAATACACAGAACTCCACAGCATCCTGCCTCCCAGCCCATTTTTGGACAGAAATTCAAACCCCAGTCACACCTGCGACAAATGATTTTGTCACCTATGGAGTGCATGGACTACCTCTAATTGAAATGGACTAGATTTGGAAATGGCTCACATTTCCCTAAACAAACACACACACACACACATACACACACACACCCCAATGTTTCCAGGCAGCTCCATAAACTGTTGAGTGGTTACAGAGCAGGAAACTTAAAGGCATGGCAGTGTAAGGTTATTTTTAAGAAACAGGAATAGCCCTAGCAAAAATCTGTGTCTTTCCAGTAAAAATACATTTTAAAGCTGGTTTTCATTGTTTGCATTTCCTGGGCACCATTTTGAACTCCACGTGGTGTTGGAGGAGGGGGAATGGCAAGGTGCTGGTGTTAATTCTGCCATTAGCGGATACACACTGCTAGCCAGAGCTTCTTCTCATAACCTTTACATTGGTTCCTTGAGTGGAAATCCCTCCCATTGCTTTGTTAATAAACATTAAAATGGAGCCAGAAACTTACCAGGTTCAGGGGCAGCTTCTGTCCCATCCATGTCTACTGCAGGCTCCACTGCAATGGGGTGGGAGGGGACAATCAAACTGCTCCTACAAGTACAGACCCAGAATTTGCTGCTGCACCTCCTGTTCTAAAGTCTGATCTGGGACTGGTTTCAGCTACAGAGTTACTTCGTTTCAGAGTAACAGCCGTGTTAGTCTGTATCCGCAAAAAGAAGAACAGGAGTACTTGTGGCACCTTAGAGACTAACAAATTTATTAGAGCATAAGCTTTCGTGGACTACAGCCCACTTCTTCGGATGCATATAGAATGGAACATATATTGAGGAGATATATATACACACATACAGAGAGCATAAACAGGTGGGAGTTGTCTTACCAACTCTGAGAGGCCAATTAATTAAGAGAAAAAAAACTTTTGAAGTGATAATCAAGCTAGGCCAGTACAGACAGTTTGATAATAGGTGTGAGAGTACTTACAAGGGGAGATAGAGTCAATGTTTGTAATGGCTCAGCCATTCCCAGTCCTTATTCAAACCGGAGTTGATTGTGTCTAGTTTGCATATCAATTCTAGCTCTGCAGTCTCTCTTTGGAGTCTGTTTTTGAAGTTTTTCTGTTGTAATATAGCCACCCGCAGGTCTGTCACTGAATGACCAGACAGGTTAAAGTGTTCTCCCACTGGTTTTTGAGTATTTTGATTCCTGATGTCAGATTTGTGTCCATTAATTCTTTTGCGTAGAGACTGTCCGGTTTGGCCAATGTACATGGCAGAGGGGCATTGCTGGCACATGATGGCATATATCACATTGGTAGATGTGCAGGTGAACGAGCCCCTGATGGTATGGCTGATGTGATTAGGTCCTATGATGATGTCACTTGAATAGATATGTGGACAGAGTTGGCATCGGGGTTTGTTACAAGGATAGGTTCCTGGGTTAGTGGTTTTGTTCAGTGATGTGTGGTTGCTGGTGAGTATTTGCTTTAGGTTGGGGGGTTGTCTGTAAGCGAGGACAGGTCTGTCTCCCAAGATCTGTGAGAGTAAAGGATCATCTTTGAGGATAGGTTGTAGATCTCTGATGATGCGCTGGAGAGGTTTTAGTTGGGGGCTGAAGGTGACAGCTAGTGGTGTTCTGTTATTTTCTTTGTTGGGCCTGTCTTGTAGGAGGTGACTTCTGGGTACTCGTTTGGCTCTGTCAATCTGTTTTTTCACTTCAGCAGGTGGGTATTGTAGTTTTAAGAATGCTTGATAGAGATCTTGTAGGTGCTTGTCTCTATCCGAGGGATTGGAGCAAATGCGGTTATATCTTAGAGCTTGGCTGTAGACAATGGATCGTGTGGTGTGTCCTGGATGGAAGCTGGAGGCATGTAGGTAAGTGTAGCGGTCAGTAGGTTTCCGGTATAGGGTGGTATTGATGTGACCATCGCTTATTAGCACAGTAGTGTCCAGGAAATGGACCGCTTGTGTGGATTGATCTAGGCTGAGGTTGATGGTGGGATGGAAATTATTGAAATCATGGTGAAATTCCTCAAGGGCTTCTTTTCCATGGGTCCAGATGATGAAGATGTCATCAATGTAGTGCAAGTAGAGTAGGGGCATTAGGGGACGAGAGCTAAGGAAGCGTTGTTCTAAGTCAGCCATAAAAATGTTGGCATATTGTGGGGCCATGCGGGTACCCATAGCAGTGCCGCTGACTTGAAGGTATACATTGTCCCTAAATGTGAAATAGTTGTGGGTGAGGACAAAATCACAAAGTTCAGCCACCAGGTTAGCTGTGACATTATCAGGGATACTGTTCCTGATAGCTTGTAGTCCATCTTTGTGTGGAATATTGGTGTAGAGGGCTTCTACGTCCATAGTGGCCAGGATGGTGTTTTCTGGAAGATCACCGATGGATTGTAGTTTCCTCAGGAAGTCAGTGGTGTCTCGAAGATAGCTGGGAGTGCTGGTAGCGTAGGGTCTTAGGACAGAGTCTACATAACCAGACAAGCCTGATGTTAGGGTGCCAATGCCTGAGATGATGGGGCGTCCAGGATATCCAGGTTTATGGATCTTGGGTAGCAAATAGAATACCCCTGGTCAGGGTTCTAGGCATGTGTCTGTACGGATTTGTTCCTGTGCTTTGTCAGGGAGTTTTTTTAGCAGATGGTGTACAGATACAGACAGACATCCTGACCAGGGGTATTCTATCTGTATGCATGTATCATTTTTGAACTTGAAGTTCAGAATATTGGCTAACTTAGCCTTGGTAAAGCATTTGATCAGCTTCTTGAGAAAAGGATGTGCAAATTAAGTGCCCAGTCAAGAACCACTTAAGCCAACAATGAACTCGAAGACGCCAATCCACATCGGAGCTTTCCCAGGAATGTGGCTTGGCTGGTAAGAAACTCAGTCATGCATGGACATGTGACTTGCCCATGTGATTCCAAAACTCCATCTTGGAGCTGGACTTTGCATAGGATAGAGGAGGTGGTCTCCACCCAAAAGAGAAAGTCTACTTAAATCCCTGGGAGACCCCTCCATTTTGTCTTCAGCTGGTTCAAGAGATAGCCTCTCCACTCCCAAGGATACCTGAAAGAAACTGGAACAAAGGACGGTAACTACAGGGGGTGTGAGTGATTGCTGGACCCAGACTAGAAGGAGACTAGTCTGTAAATGGAAGCTTACTGGGTGCAGTTTTTATCTGTATTCAGTTTTCTTAGACATAGACTTGCGTGTTCTATTTTATTTTGCTTGGCAATTCACTTTGTTCTGGTTTCAGAGTAGCAGCCGTGTTAGTCTGTATTCGCAAAAAGAACAGGAGTACTTGTGGCACCTTAGAGACTAACAAATTTATTAGAGCATAAGCTTTCGTGGACTACAGCCCACTTCTTCGGATGCATATAGAGTGAAACATATATTGAGGAGATATATATACACACATACAGAGAGCATGAACAGGTGGGAGTTGTCTTACCAACTCTGAGAGGCCAATTAAGTAAGAGAAAAAAACTTTTGAAGTGATAATCAAGCTAGCCCTAGTTTGATAAAAACTGTCTGTACTGGGCTAGCTTGATTATCACTTCAAAAGTTTTTTTCTCTTACTTAATTGGCCTCTCAGAGTTGGTAAGACAACTCCCACCTGTTTATGCTCTCTGTATGTGTGTATATATATCTCCTCAATATATGTTCCATTCTATATGCATCCGAAGAAGTGGGCTGTAGTCCACGAAAGCTTATGTTCTAATAAATTTGTTAGTCTCTAAGGTGCCACAAGTACTAGAGTTACTTCGTGGTCCTCACTTGGAGCCTGCTGCTGGCTCTCATCAATCATCAGGCTGGATTCTGGGGCCATCAGGGCACCCTCCTGGCTGACCAGGTCATCATGCACCACGCTTGGCTCTGTGCTCAGTGTAGTGCACAGGCATGATGTTGGCGAGTTGCCCAGTGTTTTGGTGCCTGGTTCTCCAGCACTCACTCTTCTGCGACTTAATCTGCTTCTTGTGCTGGCAAATTTGCAACGCTGCCAGCGCTTTAGCTATCTGCTGGTATGTGTGGTCATTCCTGACACTCTTTCTACAGTCCATGGTTTTGCGAGGATAGCACCAGAGATTCACCGAAATCTGGCTGTGCTCCCATGACCATGAAGCCACACACTTTGCAAAAGTCTTCTATTTGGTCTCCATTTCAACCACAGAAGGCTCTCTGACGGTGTATTTGCAGCTCATTGTTCAGAAGAAAACAGAAGGGTTAATGCTGATTCACTGAGCTGCTGCTGTATGCCAAAGGGGATAGCTTCCATTTTCAGTTGAGTCTATTGGTGATTCTTGGGATAAAGAGGACAAAGGAAGTTGGCCCATGGGATTGTGGGATACTTTTGTCAGACTCCCAGACCCAAGCAAAGCAATAGGGCTCAAAGCTGGGTCCCAGCTTAACTCAGGCTCGGATTCTCCACCCCTGCAGGGTTATATGACCCTAGGCCTGAGCCCAGGTCTGAGAGATTTTTGTGTAGATGAAAAGGAGGGTTGGGCTCAAGCCTGATTCTGATCTTGGGCTTATATTGCAGTGTAGACATCCCTGAGTCCGCAGGAAAACCCCATAGAATTTAAAGCGATAGCTTATAATTTTAACAGTTTTCAATAACATCACAAGCCCCGTCTAATGACATCTGCCATAGTAGGTGGAAAATTTAAAACTGAGGAAAGGAAATAGTTTTTCATGCCACGTGTGATCAGACTGGGGAACGCATTGCCACAGGATGTTGTTGAGGGCAAGAATTTAGCAAGATTCAAAGAAGGATTCAACATTTATATGGATAATCAGAATACCCAGCTATTAGGGTTGCCAACTTCCTAATCACAGAAAACCAAACAGCTTTGCCCCTCCCCTTCCCAGGACCAACCACAACTAAATCATCCCAGCCAGGGCTTTGTCAAGCTAGGCCTTAAAAATCTGTAAGGATGGATATTCCACCACTTCCCTAGGTAACCCATTCCTGTGCTTCACCACCCTCCTAGTGAAATAGTTTTTCCTAATATCCAACCTAGACCTCCCACACTGCAACTAGAGACTCCCTGTTCTGTCATCTGCCACCACTGAGAACAGCCGAGCTCCATCCTCTTTGGAATCCCCTTTCAGGTAGTTGAAGGCTGCTATCAAATCCCCCCTCACTCTTCTCTTCTGCAGACTAAATAAGCCCAGTTCCCTGAGCTTCTCTTCATAAGTCACATGCCCGAGCCCCCTGATCATTTTCGTTGCCCTCCGTTGGACTCTCTCCAATTTGTCCACATCATTTCTGTGTGGGGGGAGAAAGGAGGGTCCAAAACTGGATGCAATGCTCCAGATATGGCCTCACCAGTGCCAAATAGAAGGGAATAATCACTTCCCTCGATCTGCTGGCAATGCTCCGACTAATGCAGCCCAATATGCCGTTAGCCTTCATGGCAACAAGGGCACAATGTTGACTCATATCCAGCTTCTTGTCCACTGTACTCTCCAGGTCATTTTCTGCAGAACTACCGCTTAGCCAGTCGGTCCGTAACCTGTAGCAGTGCATGGGATTCTTTCATCCTAAGTGCAGGATTCTGCACTTGTCCTTGTTGAACTTCATCAGATTTCTTTTAGCCCAATCCTCCAATTTGTCTAGGTCACTCTGGACCCTATCACTACCCTCCAGCATATCTACCTCTCTCCACAGCTTAGTGTCGCCTGCAAACTTGCTGAGGGTGCAAGCCATCCCATCATCTATATCATTTGGGGTGCAGGAAAGGGCTCAGGGCTGGGGCAGGGGGATTGAGGTGTGGGAGGAGATGTGGGGTGCGGGCTCCGGGAGAGAGTTTGGGTGCAGGAGGGTGCTCAGGGATGGAGCATGGGGAGCGGGCTCCAGGCGGTGCTTACCTCAGGCAGCTCCTGGAAGCGACTGGCATGTCCCTCCAGCTCCTAGGCATAGGCACGGCCAGGGGGCTCCACATGCTGCCCTCACCTGCAGGCACCACCCCTGCAGCTCCCATTGGCCATGGTTTTAACAGCCTGGTCAGCAGTGCTGACTGGAGCTGCCAGGGTACCTTTTTGACCTGGTGTTCTGGTCGAAAACCAGACACCTGGTAACCCTACTCTAACAGCTAATTGTAACAAAAGACTATGAAAGGTATATATAAACCACATGCATCAGGGTTTAAACCAATTTCTAACTGTTAGGGATTAGGATGAGACCTTCACTGGATGCAAATTAACCAACATCTGCCTACTGCAAGGTTTCATGCATCTTTCTCTGATGCATCTGGTACTGGTCACTGATGGAGACAGGTTGCTGAACTAGACAGGACTTGGGTCTGATCCAGTGTGGCAATTCCTGTTTTTATGTTCCTAACTGTTAATGAACATTTCCTTCCAAATCCGGATTTCATTTATATTTCTTTACTATAAAACTCAGTTTCCTTGCTAGTGAAATTTGACACTCCCTCTCAAATTTAGTGAGTCAAATTCAACACTGGCCTAAGTGGGCACAATTCCACTACTCCCCTGAAGCCAAAAGAGTTGCATCCATATGTGCCAGCGATGAATTTGATTCATTGTTCTTATTTTTGCTCACTATTTTTTATAATCAGCAGGGGAAGCAGAACTGGGGAGGGGAAGCTAGCACCCCTGCAATGGAAATATTGGGGCTGGGAGAGGCAAAAGTGGGACCCATAAGAGCTGGAGTGGCCGCTGCAGGGCTTGGCATCAGACTGAGGAGCAGGGAGCAGGTCCCAGAGGGACTGGTATGGTTCCGGAGTAGGTAGGAACCCCTGGGACCCTCCTTCCCAGTCTGGAATGAGCTTGTTCACACACATATACACCCTGCAGCCAAGTCTCTGTAACTCCCCTCACTCCTTTTCTATGCTTCCACCTCCACATTCACAGGGAGATTCCACCCCACGCCCACATTAATCAACATCCACTCTTTGCCGTGGTATCTTTTACTCGTTCATTTAAATCTAAGAGCAGATGTTGGCCTGAATTACTGTTCATTATTGCCTTTCAGCAATCATGAAATATAGTCTCATGTGGATATTTTGGGATTTATATGCAGATTCATGACCAGATTTGTCTTGCAAATTGCTTATAAACTGTGCATGCAAAAAATGTGTAAACAAATCAAAATACAATTAATTTAAATATTTGCCAAAATTATGTGTAATTAGAAAATATTTTTAAAAAAATCACTAATTAAAAATTTAAAAGTAACATTTGAATGCTGAACAAAATGGAGTTTTCTAAATAATGAAAAAGAATAATTATACAAGAGGCAATTCAATTATATTAAAACATGTAATTGTGTATGGCTGATTATTCTTGATGATTTATAATAGGCAAAATTGGGATTTGCTATAATATGAATTAACATTAAGAAGAGAATACAATTTGGTATCTTAGAATCCCATTATGTAGAAATGGACAAAAACCTATTAGATTAGCCAGTTTATGCCCCTGCTAGAACCTGAAGTCACTCAACTTTTAACTCAAGGTTTGTCTACGCCAGAACTACCTGTATAGCTAAAGCAGTACAACCCTCTCTCCCAGTGTACACGCAGTTATACGATTATAAAAGTGCTTTAAACAGGTATATGGGAAAGGGAATAACTATACAGGTATGTCACCTTTATACCAGTACAACTGTGTCCACAATAAGGCATTTACTGGTATAATTATCTTGGTTAAAAAAAAAAAAATCACACACCTGACTGAAATAGTCACACTTTTAAACATAGTTTAGGCCTCAGTGTTTCACAAGGTGCTTTTACATCTTTGTTTCTAAATTTATATGTGGGCGCAACTGTCATCTGTTTTCAGAGCCTGGGGCAAACCCCTCCTTTACATAGATGCCTACCCGCAATAAAAGGGAGAAATGGAAAAGTAAGTGAAAAATATAAAATCAAGATTAAGTAGCGCCAAACTATGGGATGTCAAAAGAAGAGTCCATTTTAATGATTTTCTAATACACCTCTACCCCGATACAACGCTGTCCTCGGGAGCCAAAAAATCTTACCGCATTATAGGTGAAACCGTGTTATATCAAACTTGCTTTGATCTGCCGGAGTGCGCAGCCCCGCTCCCCTGGAGCGCTGCTTTACCGCGTTATATCCGAATTCGTGTTATATTGGGTTATGTTATATCGGGATAGAGGTATGTAGTATTTTGAGTCCAGAATCACTGGTGTGTGGTACACTAGCAATAAAATAAATAAGGTTAGATGAGGATTAGGGTTGGAAAGATCTTTTTGCAAACAATATTAGACTGGAATGGGACTACAAAACTTTACCCATTAAGATAATAATTCTGAAAGATGCTGAGCATCCTCAACTCTGACTTTATGGTTGGAAATAGACCTCATCTTCAGCCCAGCTTTACATACATACTGTCTAAGGGAACCTGTACATGTAATATTATGATCCTACAGGAAACAGTGCTACAAAATTAACAAAAGAGGAAGATGAATACAAGACACTGATAATGAAGCTGTTAGGGTCAGATCCTGCTTTTCGTGCACAACCTAAACTCCCAGGGAAGTCAGGAGAAGTTTTTTGTGAAGAAGGAATTCAGGCTCAGGATCCTTGCAGATTAAATGACATAACCAAGGACCAATTTTAGAGGTGACTATAGCGATGGTAATACACCACAGTACCTCAGTGGCTGCAGACCGCAGAGGGCTAAAACAGTGACAAGGCCAAATGCATAAATCTTTTACTCTAAAATTAAACTACAGATAAAAAGAGAGATTTTGGAACATACCATTATGGCAGGTTTTTCAGGGTTGGGTGGCTATAAGACTACATTTAGTGGAGTCTCATAATATATGTCTTTGCAAAATACTGTTGACATCCTGGACCTGATTCCGCAAGGTGGTCTGAGTTTTCAGTTTCCATTGACTTCAGTGGGAATTGAGGGCAATGTTGCAGGATTGAATCCCTTTTGTATGCATATAACAGCACTTTGGTAGCTAGTGAAATTATATGTTGTAATAATTTACTACACAGCACTGTGCAATGGATAAAGCAGTGACAAACAGAGTCCACAGTTTGAAGAATTTGCAGTCTAATGGTACTATCGGTGCAGTGCCATTAAATACAATGAGAAACAGAGAAACATTCAACAATCATCACAGCTCAAAGTGTCTTTAGTGTAGGGTTATCCTGAAGTACCAGGAGCTTGAATATATTCTCTCACTAAATGCTATTGCTATTGTTTGTATTACCCCTCCTCTCTCCCAGTGGTTTGCAGCAGGGAGAGCTCTGGAAAAGTATTTGACATTCCTCTGCGTGTGTCTGGGAGGCTCAGTCAGCATGTATTGCTCCCCATTACCGCTCGTGGAGTCTGAAGAAACACAGATAAAATGGATTAAGAAGATTTCACAGCACAGTGGAGGACAACGAAGAGGCAAGGTATGGGAGAATACATATGCAGGTTCTGGTTGGCTACCATAGTGCCCCGTCCTGCAGTGCATCTTCTGCAAGTTACTGAGCTTGCTCAATTCTGATTGTACTCAGCACCTTGCCAGGTTGGGCCCTTATTTTTTTCAGGAAGCAAGGCCAGCCTTACAATTTGCAAGACTGAGACCACAAACTGCCACAGAAAGGGGAGGGGGCAACTGGGCTGCGGTAACCCTGGGATAGAATATGAGTGGACGTGTCTATCTGTATTTAGATACCTATGTCTAAGGTTCGTATGTGGGATGGCAAATTTAGCAACTAGGCAGTGTTGTTTCACGAGATGCAATCTTTGACATTATGAAGCGCACTGGGACAGCCAGCAATGCCTTGGGAAAACTTCAGCATTGTCTCTGGAACAAACATGGTGTCAGACTGAAAACGACAACTGATGTTTACCATGCCATCATTATCGCCACACTCTTCTATGGCTGTGATATATGGACTATTTATCAATGCCATATAAAACGCTTGGACCAATTCCACCAACTATGTCTGTGGTGGATAATGGGAATTAAATGGCAAGATATGGTTCCAAACATTGTGGTCCTTGAGTGCTGCAACATTGTAGACATTGAAGATTTTATAGTGAGAGCGCAGCTAAGATGATGTGGTCATGTGGTCCATATGTCTGACAGTAGAATACCGTAGGCCATCTTCTATGTAGAATGGCAGCCTGGAACTTGCTTTAGGGGCAGACCAAGAAAACGTTACAAAGACATTCTCAAGGCCAACCTCTTGCAACCTTAACCTGATGGCAGCAGCTCTGCCACCTGGGAATGAAAGCTGTCAGGATCTCGCAGAGAGGCTATTCCCTGTTGAGCCTTTTCTCACCGTTCCCCAGAACCTGATGTTCTTGAAGTTTGGTCTGACCCAGTATGGTCGTTCTTATGCTGTAATGAAATAGCCTGACAAGGCTCCCTACACTGCAGCTACATTATCATTTATGATTTTTGCATGATGGAGGCTCTGGGCCGAATTCTTATCTCATGCCTGTGTAAAACTGAAATTGGTGGTGTGAAAAGCATATGAAAAGAGAATTGGACCCTGTATTTACAAGATTGTGTAGGATTAGATAGATATATAAAGGGTTAAGTAGCTTAATACAGGAAAATATATGTGCTTTCTAGTTTAAATAAAAGCAAGGGGTTTTAGAAGCCACAGATTACATGCTTAAAAGTTAGTAAAAAATTTAATTGCCAAATTACAAAGTACATTGGAGACAATTCAGGTTTTCTCCTCCTACCTCCACCCCAACATGGTGCCTAGACTTGTGTTTCCCAGAGCACATGGACTAAAAACATACAACAGGAGATAATTCCATCCACGCCCCCAAGGCAGAAATTGCACTGCTAGGAAGGTTTACCTCGATAGCCTCAGTTCCCTCTCCTACCCCCCCCATCCCTTCCCCACTGCCTCTTCCCTTCCACCTCCCACCCCCTAAGAGGCAGTCACCCAGATGCCAGTGAGGGGGACCAAGCGCACTATAGGGACATGGCCACTGTCTCTGAGAGGCAGGCATCTCTGCCTGGGCTGGGAGGGCAAGCAGGGGGGCACCACACCCGCAGGAGACCAGGAGATGCCCCCCCCTGCCCACCATGCCCATCCTGGTCCAAGTGCCCAGCAGGGGCTGATACTCTCAGTCTCTCTATGCTACAGGGGTGCAGGGGATGTTTTTGGAGATGCCTCTGGCTGAGCCCCCTGCCAGATGCAGAGAGCTGGGTGGCAGCTGGTGGCCAGCCCATGCAGACGGCCACCCGCCAGCAGCCAGTGCCGGCTCTCAGCACAGCCACTTGGGACGTGGTTTCAGTCCCCCCCCAGCCACCCTCACCACAAGACCCCCTTTGAAATACACTTACCAGCTGCTGCTACTGGCTGCCTTTAGTTGGGTGAGAGGCTAGGAGCTGCAGAACCAGAGAAAGCACGCCTGCCACAAGAAGCAGGTAGGAGAAGGAGGTGGGGGTGCACCACACTGGTGGGGTCGCTCAGCTCAGCCCCTGCTCCAGGAGCAGAGTTCCCCTCGCTGATTGGCTGGTGGCCAAAAACCTGCTAAACAGCACTCCCCTAACTACCCTTCTGCCCCCGCCCCGGCCGAACAGCTGATGGCTCGCGGGCTCCCACGGGTCCCATAAACAGTTGACTGGTGGGTGGGTGCCCCTCCCCCTGTGGCTGGAGTGGAAGGGCATGCCCCGACCGATTCCACCAGCCCATTCTTCCCCAAGGCCCGGCCACCACTTCTCCTCCTCCCAGGAGCAGCCAGCTTGCTGGAGCTCAGCTCTTCCCCCTCCCCTTCCTGCCGCCAATCAGCTGTCTCCCAGGGAGCAGGAGGGAGGCTCTCCCTCCCGCTGGGAGACAGCTGATCGGCGGCACGGAGGGGCTGGGCTGGTACGCAGCATGCTGGGGGAAGAGGCGGGGAAGGAGCTTGGCTGCTGCCAGCAAAGCCTGCCTTGCTGCAGGAGCCCATCGCCGGCAGCGCCAAGCTTCAGAGTGGAGCGTGGGCCTGGCTGGCGTCATTGGCGCCATGGTAACCCCTAAGGCGCCACTTTTTGACAACATGCTTAGCAGCCGCTACCCCTGCTCCCCCCCAGCTATGCTACTGGGTAGTACCCTGAATTAATAAAATAAATAAATAAACAAATAAATAATTCCAGCAAGAAGGAACATTAGCCTTTCACATCTGGGGACCTTGGACAACATTAGGAGTCTAGTCACAAATAAAAATAATTTGTTGGTTCTCATTCCATTCCACTTCTGGCATATCAGAAACACTGCCAACTTTTGAACAAACCCAAAAACCAAACAAAAAAACCCACCATTTTTTGCAGGCTCCGAAGGAGACACTGAAATTTATTTTGATGTGCAGTGCTGTATGGCGAAATTTGCTTAAAAATTAAATAAAATAAACCATAGTACTTTTTACTACTGTAACACTTCCCATCTGAGGCTCTCAAAGTGCTTTTCAAATGACACTGAGACCTCAAAATGCCCCAAGGAAGTACGTGATTCAATTATGTCCATATGTGTGCTCTTTGTCCCTCCCTTTCTTCATCTCTAAATTCACTCTAACATTTTAAAGGAAAACTTAAAACATGGCTCTTGCATGAAGAAGATTTGTATTAAGACTTCTTGTACATAGATATAGACAGTCTTCATTTTTATGACATTAAAAACATGAAACAAAAGTAAATTAATTAAATTAAAAAAATCCATATCCCAAGAAAAGTTTTTAACCCAAAAAGAGAGAAGTGCCAAAGATTCCATGAAGTCCATAGAGACTTTGCTATTACATGAAAGGTGATCAGATACTACAGCAATAGGCAGTAGACGGACGTGAACTAGTGGAGAGGCAGAATTTAGACATGTTTGGAAATCAGGCAGTTCAACAGTAGTTAGATTTCTAGGACTAGGCCAAGCACCTTTACGAATGAAATGTAGACAATACACCCTATTATGCAAAACCAGAAATAATTCATCATGGGAAAAGGGAATAATAATAATAGTTTCTATTTACACAGTACCCTTCATTCCGAAAGATCCCCAAGCACCTTGAATGGGGTACAAAAATGTATATAGAGGATTACTTCAACCAGAGCTGGCTCCAGATTTTTTGCTGCCCCAAGTGGCGAAGTGGGGGGAAAAAAAAACATAAAGCCGCGATTAGTGGCACTTCGGCAGCAGCTCTACTGCGCCCTTTCATTCTTCGGTGGCAATTCGGCGGCCGGTCCTTCGCTCCCAGAAGGAATGAGGGACCCGCCGCTGAATTGCCGCTGAAGACCTGGACATGCCGCCCCTTTCCATTGGCCGCTCCAAGCACCTGCTTCCTTTGCTGGTGCCTGGACCCGGCCCTTACTTCAACCACCACTGAAAAGCAGTCACTTCTTGGGTGAAAGGTGGCAACTGTTTAACAGCACACAGGAACATTACACAACAGTTTAGGAAAGAAAGAAAAGAATACTGAGGTAAAAGTAAATGCCAGTGGGAATTTTGGTACCCAAGTTGGAATTTGGTTAGCACCCCTCCCCTTACAAAAAATGCCACGGCATCCCTAATTGCCACAGTTTTGCAGTTTATGAGAAAGCCAGCATCCCCAGAAGCAAAGTACTCCCTGTCATCATCCTGAAGCAACTGGTTCAATGCAGAGGTTTAGTGAGTAACACCACTTTCAACAACTACTGTAGCTTATCCTCAGAGGACTAACACTGAAGGATTGACTCATCCTAGTCATTACTGGTTTGTGAGAGCTGGTAGGATCACAGCCATTGGTGGCCTGCCTGGAGCTGATGCACTTCAACTTCAGTCATGATTTTTTCCCAAAAAAAGTTTTCTGAAGCTGCAGAGAATGAGTTTTAAACTTTCAGAGAAGCTGTAACGTGTACGGTGATGTCAGCAACTCTAATCACAGACACCATGAATAACAGTGAAGAAAGACTCCATTCTACAAATGGAATCTGGGGTGAGAAAAGATAGACGGGAGTAAATGAGGCCCCAATTGTCCAACAGAGCATTTGGGATGTGTTTTATGTTTAAATGTCAAGGGGTAGGAAAGCTTGGAGAGTATCAGAAAGGAAATAGGTTTCTACATGGGGCTTCTAGCTGAATTTATACCAGCTGTTTTGCTCGAATAAATTATACAGTCAAACAAGAAAAATATGAGAGACTAGGTTTCTTTGAGCACTTTCCTCCTATAATCCTGCAAACTCCACCTCTGTTTTTAATCCCCACCTTTATATAGCACCAAGAGTTGTATTTGCATAATACTATTTTCCAATGAGAAAATACCATTTTGTGATAAATTAAGTGTGAGAGACAATCCACATGACTGGGTTGTTTAACTTATCTGAAAAACTCCTTGCCAGGCAAGAAAGTGAATGAGGGCTCTACTGCCAAAAGGAAGTTGTTAATATAATTTATAGCTACCCTGGGTCACTTTAAAGCTACACACAGCATTTCTTTTAAATGCTTCTGTTTTTAAAGAGAGAATACATGTAAAACTACTTATTGCTACAAATCCATTTCTTTTTAAAGAATATTGTCCACTGTCTTTAGAAAATACACCCCCCAGCTCCTTTTGCATACACACCCATATTTTCAAGATTCAACCCATATTTTTGCCCAGACACTATACAACTGCTCATAATTTAAATAAATGATGTATCGTGCTTGTTCATGCTTCTGTTAAAGTCCATGGATATTTTGGTATTAACTTAATTGGGATAAGGATCAGTTTCCTAAGTTACATCACCTTGTGATTCAAATTATATCCTTACGTGTTTTATCATTGCTGCTATTCTTTTCCTTGTTTGGCATGCTATATTATATATAGCACTTATGGCACACTTATGGCACTACAAGAATAATAATACAGTGGGCAGCATTAAGAAAAGCATTCACTGCCATAACATTTGCTGTTTTCCATATACACCTCTATCCCGATATAACGTGACCCGATATAACACGAATTCGGATATAACATGGTAAAGCAGCGCTCCTGGGGGGCGGGGCTGCACACTCCGGCAGATCAAAGCAAGTTCGATATAATGCGGTTTCACCTATAATGTGGTAAGATTTTTTGGCTCCCGAGGACAGCATTAAAGCGGGGTAGAGGTGTACTTAGAATAGGAAATGCCACAGGTTTAGCTACCATGGGTGGCAAATGTTAATTTATTAACAGCATTTCACTACAAGTAGACCCTTATTGTATATATAAAGGCAAAATAAATCTAAATATGTTCTATAGTTTAGTGTACTTATGTGTTTAATTTATCTGTAAAATCACCAGAGTTAATATGGAGATAAATCAGAACTACATGGAGTCAATTAAATGTTTCACACAGAAATTGACATTTTAAATAAACAAACTATTTTGATTAATGTATATTATACATTCAGGATTATTTTCACTGATTAGTTTGAAAGAATTCAACTGGTAAGTCTTTCTAAAAGCAAATTATTCTCCCTGCAGCACAGTACCAATTGATTATCCAAAGTATTAACCTTGGCAAAAATGTCTATTTCAACCCTTGATTATGAATTTGGTTCACATGTCTAATGCTTTGTGTAAGCGAATTAGCAGAAACTCATCTCAATGTGGTTTCAAAAGAGGAAACTAAGCAGACAGCCTTGTTAATTTAGCATATAGACTTGGAATAAAGTACAACATCCATCATCTCATCGAAATTCAATTAAAAATTGGTCCAGTGTCCAAGGAAAAGGAGCCAATTTTCTGTTGGAAGTTGAGTTCTTGGAACATCACTAAAACCCTTAATGGTTCTTTCATTCTGGGAGCCAATATGAAAGAATAACTGGTTTGGGAATTCAAATTACCCCTTACATTAAAAAACTAGAACATGTTTAACGTTAAAGCTGGGGCCTTTGTCATTAATTTAATGCATGCTGTCACCACAGTACATTATACATCACTACAAATGGAGAGTTCAGCTGGGCTTTTTAGTTATGCTTTAAAACCTGCACATTTTCTGTCTGGTACTCACTGAACAACCTTTAGAATTCAGGGATGATTATGGTGTTCAGAGACTCATTGCAACAGCAAGTCTGAAATATCCTGTCTTACTGTATGTAGCATATAGCAGCTATTATCCACTTATAACAGGTTTATTCTATGTGTGATAAAAAGGGATACTTGCAAACCCATACCAAGATTTAATATTGGAGAAAAGGTAAGCCTGAAAGTATTGTAACTAGATTTTCAGCATTAAACACAATTCTGTTTCAGATTTCAACTGTTAAATGTCTTAATTTGTTTTTTCTTACTTCAGTAATATAATGATAATAAGCTTTGACAGCCTGTGACTCTGCAAAGAGCAGATTTCTCCTTGCTCATTGTTTCTCAAACCAATCTCCTTGCCTGAAATTTGATTTCTGAAGTGCCTTGCAGTCCTTTAGCTGGATGGTAGCAGTGACTCTACTTACAGCACTTGTAATCATTTGAAATAGGAGCACACTTTTGGAGATCTTTGGAAGCTATACAGATTCTTATCTATCTAGTGGCGTATTCATCAAGATGATATAATCAGTTTAACCTTTTAATATCCTTCTCTGTTAGCCAGCTGACTGCAGAAACCACCACGACAGTATGCGCCACATTTTGAAGTAAGCAGCAGACACATTTCTTGAATGTACAGTTAACTCTTTGTATATAGTACTGACAACATACATGTATGTCATTTTGGTGACGCATGCTATCTCCTGGTTAGAGCAGCACACTGTGATCAAGATTCTTGCATTCTGGTTCCGTCACTGGCTCACTTTGGGCTTGTCTTCACCAACAAATTAGGTAATGTTTGAACATAACCTTTAGTAGTTGCAGTAATTAAAAGATGTTACAAATGACGTAGTGCTAGAGCTGGTTGAAAAATGTTCTCCCTGCCTGCACACGTGCGCGCACACACACATTCAATTTTCAGCAGAAATTTAAATACCAAACATTTCTGGCTGAAACCCACAAATTGTTATTTGGAAATGCTGCCACAGTGCCTCATGGGAGTTGTAATTTAGGTGCACCTCAAGCTCCTAGTCTCCTCTCTAGTCTCCGTGTCCCACTTTATCCATTTGAAAATAGGTATAATACTTGTGTGTCTAGCAGGAGTGTTTGTGATTCTGATTTAACTAACAATTATGGTGTCTCTGCTATCACTCTGGTAGACAGGTATATATCTGGACTGTGTTATTATTTACATATTTATTTAGGAATACTATAAACAGAAAGGGTCCCAACCCTACTTCCCGACAGCTTTCCAAAGTTTATGGAGCAGTGCCTATGTTTATTTAAACCCCTCCCCCCAAGCTGAAAAAGCACAGCAACTAATTCAGAAACATTTTATAGAGCAAATGAGAAGAACATGGGCAAAAAGGCAGAAGTCAGGACTGTGGTGAAGACATTCTGAAGGATAATCCTTAAAAACTTTGTACAATGGATGAGGACAGCAAAATACAACATAAAAGCATGAGTGTCCTTTTCTGTCCTGAGCTGCATTCCAATACACAACAGTGGCATTGAAACAATTTGTGTAGTGGGGGTGCTGAAAGCCATTGAACAAACTGTAAACCCTGTATATGATGGAAACACTTCAAGCCAGGGGTGGAGTAGCACCTCTAGCACCCCTAGTTCCAGCACCCCTGGTACATGATGCAAAAACTTCTTATGACAACTCTATGTAGTTTTCAAAACTGGGCTATGGTCAAACAGGGTTCAGGGTGAGCTGAAATTTGGAATGGGAGCCGGATTGGGATTTACATATTTTTTAGTTTCTTTGCACTGGCCAAAGGACTTAGAAGAGGTTTTTGGCTGGTAAATGGAAAAAACAAAACCCTTATTTGTTGCACCCCCATTATGTTGTAATTTGACCATATTGTATGCAAGCTCCTTTTCTCTATCTGAGAGTCTCATTTTCTCACTAAGGCACTTTCACTCCTGGGTATCATTTATTATGAATTCTCTACAAGGAGTTTCTGGACAATTCTCAACTTTCCATCTGGTGTATCAGTCTTCATTCTATGTTTAATGCCTTCGATCATAGCAGTGGCTAACACAAGTCACCTTTCTTGAACCTGTTCTGCCTTCCATTAACTTTCTGGTTTTCTAGAAGTTCCTCTTTCTTTTGCCTGTGGCTTTATAAGTTCATATTTCACCTGCTGTTTTGCTGGAGATTTAAGCTACTATAACTTCTTTTAAAGCGGAAATTATACTCAGTGCAACATGCTCTTTAACTCAAGTATTGTAATTTTATTTTGTTCAGCAGTTTGAATAGTAGGCATAACAGAATGTCAGGAAGACCACCAGGCTGGTTGATGCAGAGCTGGATGCCCTCCTTTTTGATGATCTCTTCAAGCTCAAGGAAGTAGGCGTGTTCCCAATACTTCCGATTCTTGCTAGCTAAAGTGAAATGAATTTTGCTGGAGGAACGATTCAAGTTTCGATGATCTAGACTGTTTCAGCATATTCTGTATTTTGCATGTGCTATTCCCATCCAGTCAGTTGAGAATTTATCCAAACATTGTGCGCCTCCAACTGGTATGTATGAAACACATTAGGATCAGAAGTAGCTTTGAGGAACTGGGATAGAGTGAGGTGTGTTACAGAGAATACAGCAACGGAGTTCCTAACCACTCCAGAAAAAAACCCAAAGAGGCAAAAGAACAGAATTCCATTAACTCATTTATTGCATTCATAATAAGTAAGTCGATGTTTTAGCTGTCAGGGAAGAAAAAAGGCACAGAGAAGGCCAAACTATTGGATTACATGTTCTCCAATCCATAAATTAATTACATGCATCCATATAATTCAACTATTTTGCCCATTTGAGGTGTTATTGTTTAACCTGACTAAAAATAAATTGTTTTCACATGCTACATTTTTTGTTGCACAACAGTGATGTTACCTAGTGATGATGTGAATTTTCATCATCATCAAAAGAAACGTGACAGATGTAATGTAAATGTTACACGGTGTAGTTACCATTGTTTCCTGTGCCTCGTTTCCAGGCCGTAAATACCACTGTACACAGAAGAGTTGCAGCACGGCTAAACCATAAGCATCCCCCATGCTGCCCAATCAATGAGTCTCAACACTGACCTGAAATGATAAAATCTAGGATTGAAAAAGTAGTTTAGTCTCAATGTCTACTCAATCTGTAGCAGCTCCACTGAGACTGCTAATAAACATGCCGGCTGTGAAGGTGGTTTTGTGATGCAGACAGTTGAGAACTAAACTGTGAACAAAATCTTCCTTTACATAAAACACTGAGCAGCCATCAGATAAGCTGGTTGGTTACTGATTTGATTTCAGCCCACTGATGGAGACATGAAAGTTCTGAATGTCATTACGATTGCTGGAATCACCAGTCCCCAACATTTGACAATATTTGCATAGAGCAGATTAAACTCACACCACTATAGACACATGTGTCAGCTGAGATACTATTCTCTTACTATAAATAAGTTACTTATTTCCATTTTTTATCAAAATAAATCAATTTATATCAGGACCATGTCATCCAGTCAAATCAAACCGTCATATTATTCAGAGAATAGCTTTAAAGGGTGACTATGGACCAAATGGAGAATGATGTATTATTTGATGGTTCTGGGTGACCTTTAACAACAAAATCTACTAGCAAAAGCATAGCTAGGAATCAAGATTTCTATTCCGATAAAGTGAAAAAAAAAATAGCAGCTTTTATTCAAGGAGAATGAATAGAATTCTTCTACAAACCTCAAACACAGCAAGTTATTTACACATTGCTGAGGCAAATTATTCACCATCCTTTAAATGGATATTTGCTTTGTCAACTGTCGTGTGCACATGTATATATAATAAACACTGCCACAGATAACATTTTGGTTTAAACCAATTGGAAACACTGACAACTGGAATCAACTGATTTAGTTCAACTAGTAAACCACATACTTCCTGTCATCATGTGTATGAATGCTAAACATATCTGTTGCAACCAGAGGTCAGTGTTTGAAAGTGGTTTTGTAAGCAGCAAATTAATGTAGGAATCCAACTGTGGTTCACTGGAATAGAAGTAGATTTATATCAGACAGCAGCAGGCTCAATCATAGAAGTTATCTTCCCAATGTCATACTGCCTTTTTCAATGTAATATACTGTAAAGTAAATGTGCTCTTGGCGGGATGTGTGACAAGTGGTCGTGTTCAGTGTTAGGTATTTATCATTACATAAATGTTCTCCTTTCAGTCTTGGTTTGTTTGTTTGTTTGTTTGTTTTGGGGGGGGGGGCTGCATTTAATCTATTTATTTAAGGAAGTTTTAACAGGTTTAAAAATCTTTGACATGAAAATATCAAAGACAAAGTGATAATCATTATAGCCATTTGTTGGAGAAAAACACAGTAGTATAATCATCAAACTTTTCAATTTAACAGGGTGTTACCATTTTACAAAGTGAAAGCTTAGCCTAAAATCACCATGCAAGTCTCAGGATAAGAAAGCTGAATACATCTTATAATGTTACTCCTAACTTTCCTCTCTGCTCACTCAACACACAAACACTTTTAAATCGCTGGAACATAACTAGGGGTTGGGGCTTAGGAAACTTGCAGAAGCAGTAAGTTATGACCTATCCATTTCAATAGTCTAAGAGGATTTTTATTTGTATGTTTGCATAGTCCTGATTTCTGCAGGTGGTAGCTGTAGGAGTCATAGGTTGGAATAGTGGGGCTCTGGTTTGAAGAATCATCTTCTGGATGGCAAAGTTCAGTGCAAACACTTAGTGGTACCTCTAGCTCTCATAAAAAGAACAGGAGTATTTGTGGCACCTTAGAGACTAACAAATTTATTAGAGCATAAACTTTCGTGGACTACAGCCCACTTCTTCGGATGCATATAGAGTGGAATAAATTCCACTCTAATAAATTCCACTCTATATGCATCCGAAGAAGTGGGCTGTAGTCCACGAAAGCTTATGCTCTAATAAATTTGTTAGTCTCTAAGGTGCCACAAATACTCCTGTTCTTTTTATGAGAGCTAGAGGTACCACTAAGTGTTTGCACTGAACTTTGCCATCCAGAAGATGATTCTTCAAACCAGAGCCCCACTATTCCAACCTATGACTCCTACAGCTACCACCTGCAGAAATCAGGACTATGCAAACATACAAATAAAAATCCTCTTAGACTATTGAAATGGATAGGTCATAACTTACTGCTTCTGCAAGTTTCCTAAGCCCCAACCCCTAGTTATGTTCCAGCGATTTAAAAGTGTTTGTGTGTTGAGTGAGCAGAGAGGAAAGTTAGGAGTAACATTATAAGATGTATTCAGCTTTCTTATCCTGAGACTTGCATGGTGATTTTAGGCTAAGCTTTCACTTTGTAAAATGGTAACACCCTGTTAAATTGAAAAGTTTGATGATTATACTACTGTGTTTTTCTCCAACAAATGGCTATAATGATTATCACTTTGTCTTTGATATTTTCATGTCAAAGATTTTTAAACCTGTTAAAACTTCCTTAAATAAATAGAT
>NC_048302.1:94986381-95022286 GCF_013100865.1 Trachemys scripta elegans
ACTCTATATGCATCCGAAGAAGTGGGCTGTAGTCCACGAAAGCTTATGCTCTAATAAATTTGTTAGTCTCTAAGGTGCCACAAATACTCCTGTTCTTTTTGCGGATATAGACTAACACGGCTGCTACTCTGAAACCTCTAGCTCTCATGAGGATGTGCACACAATGCAGGTTACCTTGTGTCCAAGAACAATTTCAGTGTAGAATACGCTTTAAAGACTCAGGCAACCCGTGCCTGCTGATAGTGGGGCAGGGGGCAGAGTGAGGGCAGCCAGCTTTAGCAGTGTTACTGAGCATGCTCAGTCATTGGAGCATGCTCAGTACAAGCCAAGCAGCAAATGGGGGGGAGGGGAGGACCACTTATGCCCCTCCCCTCCACGCGTCCCCTACAGGGGGATAGAAACAAAATAAAAACGTATAAAGCAAACACAAAATCAATCAGGTAACTAATCAACACCGCCTACAGCCATTCCCGAAGTGCCAAAGGCCTTTGTGCAATCAAAAAAAAAAAAAAAAAAAAGCTTATGCTCAAATAAATGTGTTAGTCTCTAAGATGTCACAAATACTCCTGTTCTTAGTGCAATCATAGTGAGTCTTACTAGAAGATGCATGCACAACTAGTGGTTCAGAGAGCTCTACTTCATTTTCAGCTCAGAGCTGACACATAGGCATGGCTGGAAGGGGCAGTCAATGAATAAGGAACATGAATCCAAACCAAATTAACAACAGACTGAGTGCTTCTTATAAACACATAATCCAATTCAAAGATCCTATGCTGAAATCCAGGGTATTTCCACAACTGTTGCACAACTGACTGGTTCCAAATCATCTGAAAGGGGAGTTCTTGTTTTTTTAAACTAAGTACCCAGATCAGACACAAATTAAAGTGTGTCCTTAAAATCAACGTGATACCAAAGCATTGTCATCTCATGAAAATCTATTTAACAGCTTGTAGCCAGGGTCTGAGGCCTTCAGTTTGCCTACTATGTAATAACAGCAATTTCAGAATCAATATCATAACTATTGCTTTTCCTGATTCATTATATATATTTGTATCGTCTTGCGGTTCAGTGGAATTAGTGGGAAGGCAAAAAGAGGAATGCCTGGCCATGGAGATGAAGAAATGCTCATTCCTAGGGCACCTGGATTCAGTCCCCAGAGAAGTAGTTTCGTTTAGGTATCTTAACAATTTACAAAGGGGGCAACGTGATAGGCAGCTGGCCTCCGTTAGGCGATGGAAGATTGGTGGCTTTGGCTCAACTGCCTGTTTAACCAGCTCACCTTGTAGTAAGTCACACCCTTGGTTTGTAGAGCTACAAGTGAAGGTGGCCAAAGCTACACTGAAGACAATAGGAAAGAGCTTCTGAGTGCTGGACTCAGAGTCCTCCCCCTTTAGTGTCCCATCTTTGGCTGTTGGGGATATGTGGTAATACCAGTAACGAATAGGTGTGATGGGGTGTTGAATCCCCAAGTTTACAGATGCATTGAAAACCCTTGTTATTGGGCTTGCAATTTCATGTGTCAATTCCTTTAATATTCTTAGATGGAGATTATTTGGGGCCCCCAATCTGGTCCCACTAAGTTGTTCGAGTTTGGCTTCCACCTTGGCTGTGGTAATTTCTACTTTTATAATCTTGTTCCCAGATGGCTGGTTTCTGTGCATAGACTGAAAACAGAGATATATACCTCCCTGCAGACCAGATTTAGAGAGACGGGTAGGACTTAGCACCCCGCCTCTCTTGTTGGCAGCTCCTACTGCGTATCTTAGGCAGCCCCCCGCCTAGCATGATGGCTCTTGTGAATCATATTCTTAGTCACCGATGTCTTCCTATTCATTGTTGAGGGAACCCAGGTATCTAACTTGGCTTTGTGAGTCACAGCATTGCTCCTGTGGTTTTCCTAGACACCTAAAATTTAGGCGCTGTGATGCTCAGTGGTGCAACACCTATGTCCCTTTGTGGATCCCACCCATTGTCTCCATGGATGAGTTAACAATAAAAGAAATGACTAATGAGATCTTTAAAATAGAATATTTTTTCTTTTAGTGACTTGAGTGAGCCACAGTCATAAGATCATCACAAGTGATAACTCTTGCAGTGCATATGGTGGGTAGAGATGCCTGCAGACTAGCAGGTGAGGCCTCAGAATCACTTAAGAGTTCCTCCCACCTTTTGTGTCTGTATGATATTTTAGGAAAATCTCCCTTTCTATGGGGATAACCATCCCCTTGGCCAAGGAAACCACTGTCGTGTTTATCTTTGAAATGATTACTAGGGAATCTTTTGGCTCCTTTTACTTGTAAAATTTCAGTGGCTTTCAGTTTAGTCATTTCCTCTTATCAGGAACTTCTGTTCTGATTACATCCTCAAAAGAGGTATTTGAGCAGATGTGAGACCTGCTTTGCTTCAGAAGGGACATTTTTTCCTGGCACCTGTTCGCTTTCACTGGCCAAGTGATGGTCATCGGACTTGGCACAATGAAAGCAGAATTCCCCTTTTTAAGGCTGGTTGTAGGCAAGCCCCATAGATGGAGCCCTGGTGTAGATTTTGCCTTCAGGTACTTGGGCTGCCCAGCAACCCCCCTGCTTCTTAGGTAGGGCTCCAGTGAGTCCTCCTTCTAGTAGTTTCTTTGGCAGCAGCATTGTCTGTTCAGCTTCCCACTGGCTAAGTGAGGGGGAACCTGTAAGAAAACAACACTTCTCTTGCAAAGCTGGGCCTTGGGGAAGCAAGGTTTGAACCAGTGGTTTTCTACCTAAGCAGAACAGTAGCACTGTTTGCTTTCAACTATCACCCAGAGCAGTTCACTGAGTATAGATCAATGCTCATGTAATAAGCAGACTAGGGTTATTTTCTCTCTGTATTATTGTAGTGCCTGGAGATCCACATAGACAACAAGGCCCCATGACAGGGGTGCTGGAACAATTTGTACTGTGGGGGTGCTCAGAGCCCTTGAACCAAACTGTAGATCTTCTATATGAGGGAAACCACTTGAAGCCAGGGGGTGCAGCAGCAGCCGCCCTAGTTCCAGCACTTATGGCCCATGGTAGGAGGTGCTGCTGTTAGAGCCAGTCCCTGCCCCGAAGAACTACAGTCCGAAGAGAGGAAGAGCTGCAGAAACAGCTGGACTCAGGCGGTATCTCCTTCAATTTGTCCCAGTCAAGGAGCACCGTAGGCTCTAGCCCTTGCCTCAGGGCGCTGGATTGCGGGCAGGCCCCACCCCTCTGCCCCCGCCGAGGTCTGGGCAGCTCCAGTCCCTGACGGGCCGCACAGGGCGCCCCGGAGCAGCGCGGTGGGGAGGGGGCAGAGGCTGCCCGCCTGCCGCTGAAGCGGAGGGAAGGCACAGGGGGCGCCCCAGGGTTATTGCGGTGGAGCAATGGGGCGCGACCCACAGGCTGGGAGCCCGGCGCAGGTAGGGCTGGAGAGCCGCCCTCCCGGGGCAGCCACATTCCGGCCTTGCGCCGCCTCATCCCTGCCCCGCATGGCCTCTCGTGGGCCCTAGGGCTGGGGCAGCCTCCGCCCCTGTCCCGCCGCAGCCCGGGCAGCGAGCGGCGGAATAACTCCGGCTGTCACCAGCTGCCTTCAATTTCGGCGCCACAGCGGCCTCCGGTGGCCGGCAGCGGCACTTGCAGGCGTCCTGCCTCCGGGTGACTGCGGCGGGGATGCCAGGCAGCTCCCCGCACTGCGCCACTGCATCTCCAGCTCCGCGAGTCCCACTTCGCTCAGCCCGCTGGCATAACAAACGGACTCGGGCAGTCATCAAACAGGGCTGAGCCAAAGCCCCCTGAAGACCATGGGAAGCCGTGGATGGGCTTTGGATCAGGCCCACCCGGAGAGCCTGCCTGTCTCTCGGCTCAGGACAACAGGCGCATTCCCAGCGCTCTCAGCAAGTCCAGCCCCTGGCCTGTCACTAGCCAGGCTGCAGGGAGCAGCCAGCTCAGCGTTTTCCATCGCAGGCTGCTCAACCCTCTTGGCAGGACTTCCTCCAACTCAGGCTCCCCCAGCTAGGTGGGGCATGGTTGTCGAGAATTTAGCAGCTATTTACTGTCCCGCCCAAGGGAAGTTAATTACAACAAGACAAATCAACACTGCACCCAATTTATTCATCATTTTATTTATAAACATACATTAACTATAAAAGCTGTTGCATTTTAGACAATTTTTTTCCTACTTTCCAGAGGCATTTTAGAATAAATATTGTAAGTGAAGATTAGTGTAACTGTATGGAACATTAGCGCAACTAGAACAGTAATTCTTGACCTTGATTGGGCTTGCATATAAGGTGAATCCCTTTTAGCTCACCAACCATTATGTCATGTATAGATAGCTACAGTATGTATTCCATCAATAACACTACAGAGCAGGAGTAAGGAAAACCACGATGAAAGTTTGGTAGCAAAATACATAAAATGGCTATGACAATTATCCATGTTCTCTGACTGGTAAATAAGCTTTTGCAAGAGCTAAAAAACATTACATTGTATTTGCTCAGCAACAATACATCACTTTGTGAAACAAACACATTTACGTGGTAGCTCAATGTAGTAAAGCATTATTTTTCCTGCAACCACAAAAAAAAAAAAAAAAAGAAAAAGAAAAAGAAAAAAGAAAGAAAAATATTTCAAACTTATGTTTGAATTGGAAAAAGCTAGGCCTTAGCCTGTTTGAACTGCCATGTGACAGTCTCCCAATGAAAAAATAAATCAAATATAAACAAACCATTGGCAATTAGCATTTAGAAAATGTTCTGTGCTGGTGACTAGTTGTTCATTATGGAAAAACACTGTGTGGTCTAAGAATGCTGCTTTGTTTTGCTTTACATTAGTTTTGGTACATATACAATTAGCCACACTAAAATATGTATATATGAAAAAATGAGAGAAAGGAGGGCTACATTTTCAATAGGCTTCAATCAGAGATCCATTTGTGCGTTTGCAACTCTGCACATAAAAACTCCAACTTGCACATGCATTTTGGCTCCAGTCATGCTTCTGCTAAAAGCACTGGGAGTTTACCACTGCCTTCATTAGAAACAGACCAGACCTGTGTGACAACCAACACTTGTACACTCAGGTGACTGATTTACACATCTAAATCTTAATCACCTGTGTGCATAAGTGTTAATGACTAATATCAAATGTTCATACTCAAGCATGCAAAAATGGAAGTCATGTTTTGAAAATTAGGCCCAGAATATAATATATTCACATACCCTTAGTGTAACAGTTGGAGTTAGACAGTTGTAAAAAGTACTTCATAAAAATCTGTATTTTGAATTTTCATATTGTGCATTATTTGCAATAAAGTATTATGATGACAACATGCAAAGTGTAAACATGTAAACATCAAGGTTATCAAAACATTTAACAGTAAATCATGCAAATGGTTAATCAAAACATTGGATGTTGCTCTATATATCCAAACGTTTCTTTTTTATTATTTTTGTAGTTTTTTTTTTTTTTAATAAAATAACCCCCATGTGAAGTCCTGTGAGCTTTACACTTGGGATTTATTGCATCCATAAGTCACCACTGTGTGCAACAACTTCGCATTTTCTAAGGCACAGTTTTAATGAAATAATATGCAACTTTCTATTAGACAGCAACAATGTCTTAAAATTACAACATTGTACAAATGTTTTCAGTGACAAAGTATTTCTGCATGAGCACGCAACTTGCATGCAAAGAAATGTCTAGCATTTTAAATAAATAGATGCTATCAATATAAACACTTAGAAAAAAATTATTGCTTACCTAATATCCACTTTATTTCCTTTTACCAACACATCAAAAGACAATGGATGTGTACATATTCTGTCACATACAATAAGAAATCTCTTAATTTAGTTGATCATGGTTTTAAGGCAGAATAAATAGATTTTTTTCCATTTTAAAGAGCATCTTAAGCTGCTAAGTGTGATGCTTTTGAATAACTTCTCTTTATCAGCCATGTAGTACAGTTAGAAATCAGTACTGTAATATTTTACAACTGTAATGTGTGAGCTAAATTTTAGGGTATATTCTTGATTTCTATACCCACAGCTCCAGTTGCTGTTTCAGGGAGCTACTGGTATGCACTAATGGTAGAATATATTTATGATAATGCACAGAGTGCAACTGACCCAAATGCGCTTAATAGTTTTGTTGTTTTTTTTGTAAAGTGTTACAGATTAGACCTCATCCTGCATTCTTTATACACTCACAAATCCCATTGAGTGCAATGAGAGTTGTATATACAAGGAACACAGGTTCAGGACCACTGATGTACTGCAATGAATCACAGCTGTTTATAGTTTGACATATTCTAATTATATTGACCCTTTATGGGACCCAAATCAACCTGTCTGGTTTGTAAATGTATTTCTACTATATAGAATCTCATTAAGGTATCAGATTCATAAGATCTGCTAATTCATTTGTAACAACTCTACTGGCCATGAGAAAATTACAAGCCAGTAGATCCGTTTAGCTGTACCAACAACCACCAACCCACTTCTGGTAGATTCAGCTTCATCCATGTCAGCCCCCCAAGAATTTGGTAGTACTGTATAATTCTGTACATGTTAAGAAAAGATTTCCTCTTTATTATCCTACTGGGGGGTTTTGCAATTGCTAATGGCATACACTCTTTCAAGGTTAATGAAGAAATCTTTATTTGATAGACTATTAAACTATAATGTTGAACATTACTTAATGTATACACACACTGAAAAACAATCCTAATGCTAAAGGTGCAATAATTTATTTGTATAACTCCTACCCTCCACTGAAGGTAATATAAAACAAAATGTTTCAGAATTACAGTATGTATTATTAAACTAGTGTCTTTGTGTAAAAAAGTTATAGTTTCAGTAATAACAGAAAAGTCACTTGTGATGTTTAGTTTTGCAAATGCACTAATTGGATGCTAACTTTAAATGATTTCTCATCTTGAATTGACATATTCTAGAACTTCCATAAACATTCTGTAAACTTAATTTTTTAATTCCTAGAAGTATTAAAACAAAAGAGATTTATTGACTCTTTTCTGACTTTGAAAAGACCAAAATAACAGATTTTAAATCATAAACATATCTGAAAATATGGAAAGCCTCTTTTTTAATATTTCAGATATGAATTACCAAATGTTCTTCATACACATTATACAAATTCATTATGAAAGGGAAAAATCATACTGCGCTTTAAAGTAGCAGATGCAGCTTTTTATATGAGCATTACAAAATGAGATGGGAGCTATGAAGTCCATGGATACGAGCTCTTACAAGTGATTGTCTGGAAGCAGCCCCAGGGACATGATGGGAAAGCTCCTTCTTGCAGAAAGTTTTTAGGACTGAAATACCTGTCACAACGTTGTTGGCTGCCCAGCAGCTAAATTAAAAAATAAAAACACAGTAACAGTTACAAAGGTGAAAAATCTTGACACTTGTTACTTTTGAAACAATGGAGTAGATAGGATTTCCCTCATGTGACATTTATATGCAAGAAATCCTGGCAAGAGTTTTACAACTCAGTAGTGCCCCTAGTTCTACAGTCAATTAAGGATATAAATTAGGCACCAACTTGGGGGTTGCTAGTACATTCTGCATGCACTTCCAGTCAATTTACACACACAATTATGATAAAAACAATATTATGGTAGAACAACATGGCAGAGGTTGATAAATCATCTTTAGCCAATTCCATTGTGCCAATTTTGCATTATATGACGGCACACAATGATCAGAAGCAGCCTCCTCCCATAGCCAGGCAATACTCAAGTTAAAGAAGAGGGTTAACTACTTTGCCTTAGAACTTCTTTGTCAGTGTCACATGTATAACATTAATGATATGGACAAGAATATTTCTGTTTTTTTTAAAGTTCATCTGTATTAATTTGTTGTTCTAAAAAGATAAGCTATCCATAAACTGCAGTCACTTATTTAAAAAAAAATACCCTGGCCACTTAGTTTTCTCCTAGAAAAACAGAAGACACATTGACATACATATTTTTTTATTTAAAGTTTCTAAACTGGTGTATTCATTATGAAATAAAGGAATTTGGAGCTTCAGGCAAACTTCCGGTAGGCAGCTGTTCTGCAAGTGTATCCACACCCCTCTCAGCCTCTTATTTGCACAACTTCTGGTTAGTGTAAGAGCACTAACATTGTAGTACCCTGTCCTCTATTTCAGACAAACTGTCTTCCAAATTTTTTATATATAAATAAAAGCCAGACAAAATACAGATAAACTATTTCAACTGTTGAAGTCCAACAAAATCAATCCCGCTAGAACTCCTAAACTTGGACTGTTGGTCCACTTTTGGAACTTAAGCACAAGTGGGTAAATTTTTTAAATTTTGAATATAAAGAAAAGCTCCTGAGCAGAGACACTGCAGAAAGAGGCCAATTTTCAGTTTAGAGAAAACACCTGAAGGTGAGCTAGGAAATTCTGAAAATATTATTTGTATTACCCTAGCACCTAGGAGCCCTAATCACGGACCAGGACCCCTTTGCGCTAGGCACTGTACAAACACAGAATATGAATTTGTAATGAAAACAAAGAACGTTAAATCACATATGCACAAGTGACATCACTATAATACATAGTATTTTCTTCTACTTTGTGGCACAAAGTTGTAATAAAATTGCAGAAGACAACTGCTACCTCACATGTACTGAGTAATAATACTCAGCTGTGCCCTCTCTTGTAAATGGGATCACAACCCTCTTTCAAAAAAAAAAAAAAAATTGGGGAAGGGGAAGAAAAAAATATTGAATTTTCTTCCAATTTTTACATATAGCTAGAAACACAGATATATACATTTATGGCCAATTCCTCACCTACTTTGAGTAAGAGTTTGCATAATCAAGCCTATAGATATGAAGAAGAATTTCTAAATTTTTTAATTTTGTTTGGTTTGATATAAGGTGCCTAAAAGCATTTCATAACAGAAATAAAAGCAACTGTGCAAATGAATGAGAAGCTATACAACAGCACCCTCTATCTCTAAAAATATGGAAATATTTCTAAACTCAAAAATCAATACATTAGGACTGAATCCAAGTTGTGGATGGACCAGAGTATTTTTGTTCCTTGACTTATAGAGCCAGACTTTTTTGGGGAGGGGAGGAAATAATATGGGGGAAGGAAGAGGACCCTGTGTTTTGTCCCATCAATAGCAAACATGTCCGGGATATTTGGTATTCAACAGAAATTTCAGATCAAGTTTAGGGTGGTGATCTGTGTTTTTCTCCACACCCCCTTCCTTTCATGCAGAATAAAAGTGCAGTGTATATCCTATGTATCTGACCATATGCTGGGAGGAGGGAAAGGAAGGAAGGGGGTTAAAAATTCTATAGTAATTTGATATTGATCACATGAAGATGGCATAGTAGATAGGAACAAAATCTGGACTACACCAAGTGGTAGTACCATCCTACACTCTCCAATGACAAGTGAGAGATCCATGAACAGGAATCTCAAGGACATACAAGGTCCGAGTGTGCTGCAGGGGCCAGGTATTTAGACATTAAATGGGATGGCATGTCTAATATGCTTAGCAGGGACCCTTCTGCCAATTAAAGAGCAATGTTCATGGACTCTGAAGTCTTTTTGGACAGAAAGAGGATCAAAGTGGGGCAGGGTGGTGGTAGGGGTGACCAGACATTCCGTTTTTAAAGGGACAGTCTCATATTTAAGCCCTCCCAAAGATGTCCCAACTTTTTCTTGAAAACAGGCAAATTATCACGTATTTTCTGTCTCCCCCACATCAGTGGGTCCTGCTATTGGCCGAATTCCTGCTTGCCAGCCGCCCGCTGACCAGCAATGAATGGGGGTGGTCCAGTGGCCAGCAATGGGTGTGCAAGGCTGGTGGCGTGGTGAAGATGCAGGGCACAGGGCCGGCTGCTCCCCCACTGGTCCGTCAGCGCAGCCCCTACACCGCCCCAACCCCGCCTCTTCCCGCCCCTGCTCCGCTCCAGCCCTGCCACCACTCCCTCCCCTGCAGCCAGGCCTGACCCTGCACTCACCGCATGGTAAGTGGAGCGATCCGGCCCCAGCCTGGTCCGCTCCCCTGGCTCCCAGCTGTGCCACCAGCGAGTGCTGGGGGGGCAGTTCCCCCCATCCTCCTCCCCCTAAGCCTGGGAGCCAGGGGAGCAGAGCAGGCTGGGGCCCCAGGCCTCCGCAGGGGACAGGGAGCTGGCTACTCCCTGCGGGAAGTGGAGTGACCCTGCCCCAGTCTGCTCCGCTCCCCTGGCTCCCAGGAATTGGCCAGCCCCCCCTCACCTCCGTCCCCCACCAAAATAGCTAGGGATGGCCCTGGCTCCCCAGGCCAGAGGAAGGGGGCGCAAGGTGGAAGTTTTGCCTAGGGTGCGAAATATCCTTGCACTGGCTCTGCGGACGGTTACATGTTGCCATTGCAGCCCACCCATTGGCCCTTTACGTGCTCCCCCTCTCACTGTCCTCTCCCTGCTTTGCCCCTTCGCCCCCTCTCCAGCCCCGCTGCTCCTCCATATCCCTCCCGACAGGGTACATCTTAATATTGTTATGTTACATATGAACGTATGCACAGTTAGTAAATACCTAAACATCTTCCAAGAAGAATGACAAGATTAACTCTAGAATGTAGTGTGGAAGGAAAAACATCATGGACACCTATCTTAAAATGCAATCTGGTACTTACTTCTGGATTTGATGTAACAATCATTGCAGTTGAGAAGACCATTTCTAATCCTGACATCTGTTCCACTTGCTGCATCTCCAAGCTGTCCCTTGCAAATTCCACACTATTGGTTGAAGAAGAATGAAGAGGGTAAGGTTTATGGGACAGGTTTCTTTTTCTCTATCTCATTTTTTCCAAGGTTTGGATTTTCATTTCATGAGTTCCTTGTGAGGTGAAAAAAAGATTTCACGTCGTCTAAAAGCAGGGTTTTTAAAGTGGGCTATACTTAGGGCTTTATCCCATAAGTCTTCACTTAAACTAAATGCACATTAAAATCAATGAGGGTTTTGCCTAAGACATTACTACAGAACTGAGCCCTTTGTGACAGGCAAACCTCAGAAAGGTCAGAGGTTGCAAAGATGAAGATGGTTATTGAACGCTTATCTGAATGTATGCTGTGTAAATCAGGCTGGAGATGCGAGACCAGGTGTTCTCTTGAGATTTCTAGAAATCACCAGCTTAGCTGACTGAGAAATACCATAAGAACAGTCTCTCTCAGACTATTTCTACTTGAGGGCTTGGTGAAAATCAGAAAAGCACATTCATGAAGACATTGGAAAATGCCTGCATGCATATCTCTTTCTGAGGCAGAAGCAAATTTCAGTTTGAGACAAAGGTTAGCTCTGGTTTTTGTTTTAGAGGAACACTTTTTTTTTTGTCCACCTTTACTTATATGCTGCCTCCTTTACAAAGTAAAAGCTAGAAGCAGCAATTTGGGATCTATGGATATTTTTGATTAAGATATTGGTTAAAAAATTCTGCAATCGTTTTTCAGCTACCTGGTCAATATCATCATGGAGACACTGCAGTTTTACCTGTTTCCTCCCATATGTAGTAGGAAAAAGCAAAATTTAGAAATCATTTGCATGTAACACAAAGGTCACAAAGTACCAAGTACACTGTACTAGCGCAAACATTTGAAATGGGAGCAAGTGATGGAATGTTTAACCTGACATCCTGCCATTCAACACTTACATTCTATCTAAACAGAGATCTTAAACTGTTTAGCATCTAATTAGTAAGAAAGTCTGTTAAAATACAGTTCTCTAGAAAAGTGTCAACACAGTTTCAAACCTCAGTGAGTGGGTCACAGAAAATGTTTCTTGATGTAGGGTTTGTTTTGCATCTGAAGCTCAGGTGTGCTGAACAGCAAACATACTTCACAAGACAATGTGTAAAAGAACAGAAATTAAAGTGACAGGTACTTTATCCATAAGCATTTCTAAACTGACAGAGTATAATTCATATACTATATAATTTTTCTAAGATGCTAAGCAGTGAAAGCTCTCGAAGACGAATCTGATCACTTGAAAAGGGATGGAGCGGGGGAGTTGGTCACAATTACTTTGAAAGATTCATTTGGTAAATTATTTAAGCACAGTTCATCAGATACCAGCATTCAAATATTTTATACTTGGGAAATGACATGTAAACTGGACATTAACCAGTGTCCCTAGGGTGACCCGACATCCTGATAAAATCGTGACTGTCCCGATATTCAGCTGTTTGTCCCGCGTCCCGACGGAAGTATTGTCAGGAGGCCATTTGTCCCAGTATTTGGCTTCGGTGGTGCTCCGGCTTTTTTTTGCTTCGGCAGCGCCCTGCCCCCCAATGTGTCCCGATATTTTGTTTTTGTCATCTGGTCACCCTAAGTGTCCCTAATTTCTGTTATTTGAGATTGTGGAATAATATCTGCGCAGTTACTTGCTAATAAATCACAGGTCTTGGTTCAATTAATATAACCCTTGGTGTAACCATTTGATAGGAAAGAAACAAATTTAGACCATTCTAACTCCTCTTCAATACAAATGCATAACAGTGGTGCAGAATAACAACTTCCTCTTCCTTCCATTTCCAGTGTTCATGATCCCTAATTACAACATACTTTCTTCCCACAGTAACCATGACACAGGTAGCATGAAATCTTTTTTAAACAACCAAGATAATAATGAAGTCATACCCTGAAGCAATGAATGTGAAAATATAGACCGAGTGTTTCAATAATCATGGCAGCTCCTTTCCCAAGAGGAAGCCGACAGGTAGAACATAGTTTCTTTCCACTGACAGACCTAAAAGACAATATATATTTTTTAAAAAATGTCAGAGCAATGTGTGGCAGAGTACAAACAAATGTTTATTCAGTTTTATTAAGAGTGGTCTGGAAGAATGAGTGAAGTGTTGGGAGTCAGGTGATCCTGAGTTATAATCCTGGCTCTGCCATTGACTCACTGTGTGGTCTGGGCCAAGCCACTGCACCTCTCTGCCTCAGTTTCCCCATGTGTAAAAATGGGAATAATGCTTAGCAACTTATCTCACAGTTGTGTTGTGAAGATTCATTAGCTAGGGGGAGATGGACTTTCACTGGGACTTGAAGTGCTTTTGATAGTCTCCACTCCTTAAGTGTCTGTATAGTGCTTTGAACATGTACCGCATCTACAAGCCATATCAAAAAGAGAAGGTGCAAATTGCTTAAATATGACGGAGTTAAATAAAAGGAATTACTACTGTGGATTATTTTTACCCTAACTGAAGATGTAACATCCAACTGGAAATACATGTGGATTGTCAGTGTTACTAGCATAGCACACTTTTAGGTAAGTTACTTGAAAAAAATTCAGTGTTAACAGTTAAGTTTCAAATAATAAAATAATGCAGAAACTCACTTCTCCATCAGGGAAAACTGAGCCATTGAGTTTCTTGAATTATTTACAACCAAACTGTTAGCATGGAATTTTTTCAAACAATTTACTTAAATGTGTTTTAAATCTTTCCTCAAGGCTGAGCTTTGCCATGATGCCTGTAAGAAATCAGCCAGTTAACAACAGTGATTGTTGGGGGACAACTGGAACTTACATTTGCCATTTAAAAAATTATTATAAATAAAGTATGTAAAATTGTATATGATTGAATATATTCCTCTCTCCTCGTTCCTTCCACATGCTGATTATGTTTTTAGATTTTTAGTTCTTCAGAACAGGGAGTATGTGACTTTGTTTGTCTTTGTATAGTGCTTAGCAACATGGGTCCTAATTCTGAAAGGGACCTTGTCTCTTGGCACTAGTGAATTAACAATAATAAATCAGCCATTGGGTAGAGGTAGGAGAGAAATTTCTCAATGATTCATGAGTTTCAAATGAATGCTTTGATGTGTGCTTAGGCAGTGATAAGACAACATACAGTACTTACCGTTACCTTTATTTGTGCCACAACATAACAATAAGCCACAAAAGAGTGTGCATTTGTAGTCCACTGATGTATACCTTGGCTGATGTATACCAAAGCATTCATGGCTATATTATAAGAGAACAAAGGCAAATTCTTCTTTATCCACCAGAAAAGTGTAATGCACACCCTGCACTAGTCATTGCTATTGGAATATGGTTTGTTAAATTTTACATTTTAAAAAAACCCTTAAAATATAGTTTTGGGTGTTTGTGCAATATATGCTTCCACTATGTCAGGTACTTCCTAATAAAAAGATAAATGAGTAATAGGGAAAAGGTTATAAACAAACACATTCCTCCATCTCTCTTTTAGCTTCCCAAAGAGAAGCAACAACCAGATGTTGGCAACAATAGGCAGGCAGAAGTCTAAAACTAACAGTGTTTTGTGCTTGGTTTTGAAAAGTTGGCCTTAACATCCCATGAGCAGCC
Source organism: Trachemys scripta elegans (assembly GCF_013100865.1). Taxonomy (NCBI): domain Eukaryota; kingdom Metazoa; phylum Chordata; order Testudines; family Emydidae; genus Trachemys; species Trachemys scripta. The sequence continues at coordinate 95,000,727 of NC_048302.1, forward strand.
ACACCTAGACATGAAAAACATCATGGACCTCAAATCAGGAGATCTTTGAAGAGGTATCTCTTAGCAGAAAAGTCAAATATATCCATATTCATGATAGAAGGATGCTGTGTTAATGGGCATAAGATCATCTCAGAATATTCCCATACAATCAGTACAGAGAGGAATCAAGGGGGCATAGATGAAAGTCATCTCAAGTACTGTAAATTAGTCTTAAAGTACACTACATCCTCAAACAGATGCCACATCTGCATGTGTTAAACCATTTTTTAGAACAAATACCATTTTAGGTGAATGTGACTGGAATTACCAATTGCTGCTAAGATGCTGCAATTCATAAATCACTAGGATGTAGTGCTCTCAACTATAAGCACTGAACAGTAAGATGTAAGACATTTAAATCTCTACATTAAAATCCTTCAGAGAATCAGTTCTCCAGCAGTGATCAAAAGTAGTAGCAATAGATAAAAGAAAAAAATGATCGAAGTTAATCTTTTCTTAGGATACCTGGCAAATCCATTATTTACTTTTAATCTTCAGAGAGAACTGATTTTCAGAAGTGTTGAAAACATGCAGTTCTCACTGATTTTAAGGGGAACTGCAAGTGCTTAGCATCTCTGAAAACTAGGTCACTCATTTGCAGACTCTTTGGGCAAGGACTATATTCACTTTGGGTGAGTCTCACACACTGCCCTGGCCCCTTTATGCTGGGTAAAAAGGGCTAGGAGCAGTTTTAAAGGGGCTCTAAAAGCCTCTACTCCAGCTGGGGAAGAATTCCCTCAGCAAAGGAACTGAAGAGGACAGCTGCAGGTGTCTTCCAAAGACTTCTATACAAGCCCTGTCACAGGGGGCATACTGGGGGTGGGAGGGGCATGTAAGGGATGGGTGGGCATGTGGTTGCAGTAGGTAGTGTTGGAATGATTCTGGGCAGCTCTGTTGGCCAGGGACAGGCCTATAGAGTTATCCCAATTACACTGGGGCTGCTCTGCCCTCTGCAACAGGCTAGGATTGGGAAGGCATAAAAGTGGCTTAAAGCCACCTCAGCACCACCACCGCTTGGGTTCCATGTTGTGTACAGCGTGGAATCTCCTGCGGCGAGTCTAGTACAGTGTAAGCACACTGCGGGCAATTGCTCAAAATATATTACATCTAGACTTGCAGGACTACATTTACAAAGAGGCATCCAAGCACAGAGCGCACACATTAAAAAACAATCCAAAACTAATCAAAATCTGGTTACTATAATGCTTTCAATTTTCACATTCTTCTTAATGGTGCAGAAGCTATTGTGGGCCTCACTGAGAAAACAGCAACACTGGGATGGCCCTGGGGCAAACTCTGAAAGTGTAATTGCATTTTAACCATTTTAGTCTTCTAATTGTGTCCGAATTAAGTCTACGCATGCAAACATAATTAATTTTGATTTATTTAAAGGCATTTTGCAGGGCATAAGGTAGGGATGTAAATATCATTTAAAAAATTAACCATTTAAACGATTAAAATTCTATCGTCTAAACGGTTAACCAATTAAAGGGAAAGGGGCTGGGGTTGCTTTGGCTGGCGAGGCCAGGGCTGGGGTTGCTTTGACTGCCTGTGGGGCTGGGGTGGCTGGCCAATGGCGGGATGAGCCGGGGTCCGGCGCTGCATGGCTGGGACCGGGGTCCAGTCAGCGAGGGCGGGGTCTTTCATTGTGTGGCCGGGATCCGGCTGCTAGGGCCAGGATCTGTCTGGCACAGCGTGGCCAGGATTAACGGTTAAAGTTGGTTAACATTTTACATCCCTAGTACAAGGTGGCTCAGTGGGATAGAACACCATTCTCCTTTTGGTCACAAAGTCAAATCTAGTCTATTATTGGTAGTGATCATACGTTATTACCACTTCATAGCTATTCTTTGTTGGCCTACTGTACCTGAAATATTTTGGAAATCTAGTTCCTAAAAGACCTGAATCTATGTCTCTAGAAAGAAGCTTCATCATAATCACTACCCTTACTGAGAGTATTAGCAGAGAGGCCAAGTATTAGGGTTGAGAGGTCTCTGGAGATTAGAACATCCAGGCCAAGAGTGAGTCACAATGGTGCAGACTGCTGTGTTTTGGCATTCATTACGACTTCCAGTACCGCTGATAGAGTACTTCAATGACTAGTGTGAATCTGACATTTTCCAGGAATCCTAGAAATTCACTAAAAGTTCAATTAATAACAAAAACCTAGGTTGCAACGCTTAGTTCTCATTTGTCTGCAAATTCAATTGCTGAGGGAATCCTTAGATTAAAAATAATTTTAAAATGGATTTCAGTACAAAGAGTGAAAATAGAAACAGACTGTTTTACTCTGCAAATTGGGTCTCCAGGGGAAGAATTAAAAAAAAAAAAAAAAAAAAAAGGCACGATTCTAGTTTTGAAACAAACACTTGTTGAGAGGATTGGAATTTTATTAAAAAGTGTTTGTTTCTATCAACTGTGGTAAAGTAAAGCATTCACTTGCAGTGATTTTTTTCTGATTGCAGAATCAGATGGTTGAACAAAGGAACAAATCACTTTTAGGCACTGTGGGTAAAATTTTCCAAACCACCTAAGCGATTTAGGAGACTAAATCCCATTTTCAAAAGCGATTTGGGCATTTAGGACCCTAAGTCTTATAGAAAGTCAATGTGACTTAGGTTCCTAAGTTGCTTAGACTGCAACTATATGCACAAACACTGTTTCCTATGGTTTTAGATTTTGCTCTGCAAGCGAAGAGGTTTTTTGTGAAATTACATAGGCAAACATCTCTTTTTTCCAGTACATTCATCACAAAAGCTAAAAATGCATTTTTGAAACTGTAATCCACACTGTTTTATCAATGTTTCTCAAGAGATAATTTGATCCCCAATGCCAGAAATCACAATGTTCCCCTCAGCAAATGCTAATTTAAGCAGTAGTTAGATTATTTATTTATTTAATTATTTTTTTATTTTATTTATAGATTGCCTGCACTTTGGTATCCCTTTGGGAATACGAACTAAAAAGCTTCCAGTAAGCTTCCTCCCTTTACACCAAAGTATTATAAAATGCAACTGAGAAGTTACACAATAAACCTTAAAGTTTGGTACTGCTAAACCACTTTCCTATATAGACAAAAATATTTTAAGATTCATTCCAGATGCCCCATTTGTCCATAAAAATGAAAAAGTAGCCACATTTTATTCCTGGAGAAACAAGGAAATAGGAATTTTAATTGGGATATATGAAAGTAAGTAATGTAAACATGGCAACACTTTTCATTTACTGTACTTTTACTCTCCCAATCAATGATAAAGCCCAATGGAGCCTCCACCATCTTCAGTCCACCAAAACTACTGTTACAACACTCCTCAAAGATTTCTTCTTGTCCAGGTCTTGGCAAACCTTGGTGAATTTATTCAATTTTTATCCTCCCTGACCAGCTCTTTCTCAAAGTTTTATCTTCTTTTGGTTTTCACATCTAGTTCCTCTCCTACCTCTCTGACTTCATCCAGTGTCTCTCAAAGGGACCTCCTCTCCTCCCCCCTCCATTCTTCCTGGGGATCCCATGTGAGGCCATCATGGGACCCACTTATTCTATCATCACACTCTTTTCCTAGGTTAACTTATCTTCTCATATGGCTTTAACTATCATCTTTACACCAAAGACTCAAATCCATTTTTATTCTTCTAATCTGTCTCTCTCTCCATCCAATTTTGCATCTCACCCTGTCTCTTCAAATTATTCTCCTGGATGTCTCGCCACTAATTTAAAAACGCAACATGGCCAAAATGAACTCTTTATCCCAAGCTCTCCCTATCCTGCCACCTATTGTCTGTCACTGTTGACGACATCACCATCCACCCTGTCACTCAGGTTCCTAACCTGGAAGAATAGGGGTTATTTTTGCCATGAACATCCAGGCCACATCCAAACTTTGCAGCTTTGCTCTCTAACATTTGTAAGATCTGATCTTTTTTGTTTCAGTCCCTACAGCTAAAATCCTCATCCATACACTTGTCTTCCATCTTGATTACTCCTGCTCTAGCTTCCCAGATACCCACATTATCTCTTTCAAATCCATAAAAAATGGTGGTCTGATCATCTTTGTCTGTTGCTCTGAGTTTGTTGGCCACTCTTTGAAAAACCCCACTGGCTTCCCATTCTCTCTCACATCGACTTCGGGCTTCTTACCATCACCACCAAAGGCCACACAGCTCTACTTTTCCCACTACTTACTTTATTGTTTTACCCTGCTCCCTCCCCCATTTGTACGCTTAACTCACAAGCAGCTTCAGACTCTTCCATGCCATCCCTTATACATGGAATGACCTTGCTGAGTGAATCAGTAATGCCACTATCCTCTTCCTTCAAACCCCTCTAAGGCCTTGTGATGCATATAAGAAATTAGCCAACTAATAAATGCTATGTACGGGGGTACTTGGCAGGTTGATATTGAAAAATATTTGTACTGTATTTTTTAATGCCCTGCTCCTACCCTTCCTTCATCCATCTTCTTAGCTTGTAAACTCTCAGGCAGGGACTATATCTTTTTGTGTGTGTCGACAGTATTTAGAATATCGTAAGTGCTACCATAATACAGACAACCACCACAAAAACCAATGAGGCTAGACCAATTTTTCAGGTCTGTATATCAATTACAACTGGTAAAATATTTACATTCTATAAATTAAGTGTTTTAGAAAATAATAATCCCAGAATATTTAAAAGAAAGGTATTTTCATGTTTTTAATGGGAGTAATGACATTGGCATCCAGTCCCTTGTTTCCAACATACACATAGTTGATTTAGTCCAATTAATCTGGAGCCCAGAAAAGGGACTCAAACCAGGGCACAACTGCTAAAACTATGAAGAAATAATCCAGAGTTTAAATGAAGCAAAAGATTGTTATGAGCTGGGTGAAACCTGGGTTGAGATTGACAGGTGTGAACTTCACCTTCTGTTAACATAACCGTAAACTTAAGCCCCGCCTAAGGAAAAGGATCTGCCCAGTAGCCTTTGCTGAGTACTGTTTTTGGGAGTGGTGAGATGGTGTATGGGAAGACAGAACAGACTGGGGGAAAATAAAGATCTTGGGTAAGACAAACAGAGAGAGCCTGAAGGAACAGCTGAAAGCACCGTGGCCAACCTTGGAAGAAACCTGTAGTGAGGTTTTTAGGTCAGGGATGCAGGCTTGCATGCCACGGTGGAGTTCCAGAGTCGACGGCAGAGCGATCGGGGATTGATTTTATTGCGTCTACACTAGACGCGATAAATCGATCCCCGATAGATCAATCGCTACCCACTGATCTGGCGGGTAGTGTAGACGTACCCTAAGAGATTAGCATGAGTGTAGGGATATCAAAGGAACCAACATGTGCTTCAAGTCTGGGAATTAAGGACAGGATTTCTGTCAACAAGTGTTGAAGTGTCAGTCTCATGAAGAGCTTCCCCTACTAATCTTAAATAAATATACTTTCCCTACTCCAGCTAAAAGCTGGATTAAATTTGAAAACCCTAAATACATCTGAAAACACTTGAAGTGATATTTTGATACTAGTGAATCAAGATTAGTGTTGCATATAGGAGGAGAATAGAGCGATTTATAATCAAGACCCCCACACTCCGGCTCTTTTCTAGTTTTATGCAGGAGGTATTGGACATATAGACCAAAGCCTGAATTGTTTTTTACTTAAATTGTGCTGCTGAAAAGCTCTGCTATGTGTGTTTCAAATGAACAGTAACGTATGTTAATAACAGAAGTGGTAGCTCCCAAAAAATCTGATCCTGCTGCTCCAAAGCACTTAAGCATGTGAATAGTCCTGAGCCAATGGATGTCCTCTTGTGGTTATAGTTAAGCACGTGCTTAAATACTTTGTTGGACTAGGGCTTATATTATATTTGGAATTGTATAGCAATGTTGAGTCCCATAAACTAATGTTTGCACTGAACTGCATTATGGGCAAAAAGAATCTCAAAGTGTACGATGATAGAAAATTACGCATTGCAAGGGACATTTGAAAATACCAACAATGTTAAAATAATATTAATAGAATTGAACTGCTACAATTTATCTTTGACGTTTCCCTTAAAGTTATATTTTAAAAGAATTAGTCAGTCTGCAAAATTCCTTATTGACCTTTGATACCTGTTGGGTGAGTGGTTTTGAGGTGTAGGAGAGCATGGAGATGACAGCCCAGGCCTGAAATTCTCATGACAGCCGGTCCTAAAATACAGAAGAGAAAGTTGCAGTAAGATTAAAAGTAAATAAATAAAAATCCTAGCAGTCTCATACGGATGAGGTAAAAATAATCCAGAACTAAAATTTAGCTCTGCTGCTTAAATGCAATCTCTAGAGTTAGTAAACTATAATATAAACACTCACTGTTATTTTGACACAAAGAATAAATAATTTTTGGAGTGTCGGTCTAGCAAGAATAATTATTCATATTGAACAGTAGCTTCATTGCAGCCCCCCAAAAAACTGGACAACAAGAGATGCAGGAAGAGCTGAGCAAATAATGCTGAAAAATTATTAGACCAATTTCACCTCTCTCTGCTCAAAAGTTGTGTGTGATCAGATCACGTTTTGCTCATATGTACTAATTATTAACTGAATAATTTCAATGCTAATTCTCATCGTGTAAATTGTTCACAAGAAGTTTGCTGTAGGTATTAGATGGCTGAAATTCAAACTAAGCTGGTTAGTTTTGATAGGACACAACTCGCATGGTATGTTTCTACTCCTAGACTTAACAAATAGCACAAATAGTTATAATGAAAATAATAAATAAGAAAAAACCAAGAGATGTGAAACAAGAGTTATAGGTGAGGGATGAGGCATTCATTTGTATAAAAGTTTGTGTTAATGTATATTAAAAAACAGATCCTCATCGATGCTTAATTGTGAGCTCTAAAATATTTCTCTCTCTAACATACAACATTGATATTTCAATTGTGAAACTTAAGTCAAAATGTCTCCCTTACTGAGAGAGCAGAAGCAATCCTTTAGTAACGCTTATCTAGAAACACAGGGCAAAGTACCAGAGAAACAAAATGAAGCCAAAGTGAAGATCCAGAAAAAAATTACTGATCTTAATATCTTTTCTTTTAAATCTCAGAATGCTGCTATATAGATATCTTTTAAGACAAATAATATGAAAATGGATAGTAGCAGCCAGAAACTATTTCAACATCAGAAGAAAATTAGTTGATACTAACTTGACTTCTTTCACTCGGATTGCATTTCTTATGAAATGCAAAGATGAGTATTACATCATTATAGGTTGGGAAATTAGGTTCTCAAAAGTCAATGGGAGTTTTGCCATTGACCTCAATGGGGTCAGAATTTCCCCCCAGGTGTCTACAGCAATGTTAACTCTGCCACTTTGCATAATCTGTATATATTTACAGCATACAATTAACACAAACATAATATATTAACTTCTATATGTTCCAGGGGTTAAAGGGCTAAAGAGAAGTCACAGGATTAATGGCAGCTGGAGTAGGGGCTTAAACAGAGAAGTGAGTTATGAGAGAACAGGACAAGGAACTGAAATTAATAAAGGTTGGTGTTTTGTAGGAAAGCCAGGAACTAGCAACATTTATACATGGTATGATTAATCAGTGTTGGTCCAATAAAATAGCATGTTTTAAAGTAACTTATGAAACACATTGGATAGCTCCAAAAAGAAAATCAGAGTTAACAAAACTTCTCAAAACTTTACACTATATTTTATTTATAATGCATTTAGAAAGACATCTCATCAGGGGTAAAGTAGGCTATCAAGCAAACGTCCATGACCCACCTTCTCCTTTCGCCTGGGGAATTATCCTGCTGGCCTATGCTCTGATCCAGAGATGTTTTCTGTCTAACTTCTTCTGAAATGTGTGGTGACTGTTTCGTTAACAACTGCTGATTCCACAACACATCTGAAGTTACAGAGTGGGGTAAACTGAATACTTGAGATAAAAACCATTTGAGAAGATTATTTTTAACCAATATAACTAGTGGATACAAAAAAAAAAAAAAAAAAAGAAGTAGTAAGGCACAGAAGTCAAACAGGCTACTGCACGTAGAGAAATAAGGCCAATACAATCTTGTTAATGTTTGTAAGAAGAGACACCAGATTATGTTCAGTATATTTTCCAGTCAGGAATAAATACAGGAGCAATGCAGTTGAGCTACTTAAATATGTTCAGACAGCCAAAACAAAATGTTTCTCGTCAATGGTCCTGGTGCATCCAAGCTTCCAGACAACTACAAGAGTTATGTATGCAGGGTGTTGACCCACAAGCACTGGGGAGAACTAACTTAGGCATTAATAAAAAGAATGTAGGCTGTTCATGTCTGCTATTCACTCCCACTGTCCCAGTAGCCCCAGCAACAGCTTTTTCTCCCTGTGACTCCCCTCTGCCTTTTGGATCATCTCATAAGGCTCATCAGCTATGACAGCCGCTCAGTGGCCCATGGGATGCTCAGTGAATGTGCTTTAGGCCAGTATTCAGTGAATTCAGATGTCTAGGGAGCCTGCTAGACCCTGTCACACCAGATACCTCTTATTTTTTGAGTGGAAGGGAGAGGACTGCTTGGGCTTCTCCTGAAGAATTTTGCTACTCATAGGTTAGAAAAGGCTGGAAAGGCCTCCTCTTGAAGACATCAACTACTTGGATTAGAGGGAGAGAGAGAAAAAGGGCCTTTGGTCTCCACTCCTCAGAAAGGCAGGGACAGTGAAGGCATGCAGACTTTCATATGAACAATCCAAGCAACTGGGGGTGGGATGTTATTGGAGAAGTGCACGATCATATCGAAAGGTAGGTAACCTATCTTCATCATCAAGAAAAGCAGAGCCCTGTTGGGCATTGGGCTATCAAGGCACTGGCGAGAGAGCTGGGAAACTTAAAGGATCAAAGGCAAGAGAAAGGCTACACTGCTCTACAGCCAAAATGTTTCTGAAATAAATGTAGTCAAACTTTACTAATTCTGGGTCACTGAGAACGAAAATGATGCTTAAAATTGTTGATTGGCTCTAGTTTTCAAGATATGCTATTGGGTCAGTATATACAACCCTTGACTTGGGAATGGCGGAGGATAAGTGAGTTATAAAGGGAAGGGATCTCAATTTAAACCAGAAATGACTAAAATACATCTTTGACTGGATCTATGAATAAATCTATGACTGGGTTTGGACAGTACTTGCTTTTTAGGCAAAACAATGAATGATGCAATCTGAAGCTGGTATTGCGTCATACATTATATGAATTGCATCATGTTATTCCTAGAAGTCATGGATGATGCAATCATAACGAAGCTTATATCACTCTGCTGAACAAATTGCCCTATATCAGCTCTAGAAATCATACAGTGTCATGCTCTCTTATTTGTTAGTGTTTGATTTTGCAAAAGGACACATTTCTGTTTAGCCAAAGTGAGCACAGATGCCTCGTACTTGTGTGAACAGTGCAGATAACTTCTGCTATGTTTGTGGTGAAGTGACTTTTGCATCACAAAAGCGCAGTATAACCACTATGGTTAAGAAAGCCTATCACCTTTATTTTGGCTGCAAAATTGGAGATCAGGACAAGAGGTGGGCCCCACACATATGCTGCAACACTTGTGCAACAAATCTTCGCCAGTGGTTGAACAGGAAAAGGAAATCTATGCCTTTTGCAGTGCCAATGATTTGGAGAGAGCCAACAGATCATACCAGCAATTGTTACTTCTTCATGGTGCCTCCAGTTGGGAATACAAGAGACAAGCCAAGAAGCACCGAGTAGACACTGAATAGGATTAAACTATGTACATAATAATTTTTTGTCTTTTGTTTCATAATAAATTTTATTTATATAACCCTTTTGATGATTTTTAAAGCGTGACATAAACAGGACAGGTGAAATATTATCATGTAAAGCAACCATAAATACATGAAAAGATCTAGGTTTACAATTTATGATTAAAACGCTACTATCTACACAATATACATAGACATAAAAAGTAAAAACTTAAATATCTTAGAAACAGTAGCCAATCAGTTGTTTTAATTGTCATATTTGAATTCAGCACCTCAAAATACATAATAAATAGCACATTTTATCTCTGAAGCAGACGACTTCTCAAAAATTGTAGACCAGTGCTATCGAAAGACCATTGGTGAACAAGTTGGGGAGAGCCTCAAAAAGTCTGGTTAGAGTTCAGATAAACAACGGAACTGTTGGATGTTTACCCAAACTTAAATTGTCAAACCTTCCGAAGTTTGCTGATCTCTACTTAAAATGTATTAGTTGAAAAGTCAGTTTTTATTTATGTGTACTGTAGCGGGTGGTAACCCCGCTCCGGTCCAGAGGGGGCTGTGGCTAGAGAAAGCAGCTTTTAGGCTGAGCTGATTGGGGGAAGTGGCTGCAGCTGGGGCCACGCCCCAAACAGACTCAGCTGGCCCTATAAAGGCCAGGGCAGCCAGAAACTCAGCAGTCTCTCTCTGCCTTCAGAGAGAGAAGGGCCTGGCTGCAGGGAGCTAGACAGGGTACCTGTAGTGGAGCAGGGCTGGGGAAAGGTTGAGGAGCTGGGGAGCTCCAGCCTGGATCGCCCCAGGCTGCGGCCTAGGAGTAGGCCAAGGGGTACTGGGGGTTGCAGAGGGCAGCCCAGGGCTAGGCCAAGGCAGCAGGTCCAAACCCAGCCTTGCCGATGATGAGTGGCCTATACTGCAGTCTGCCCCAGAGAGTGGGGGCTAGTTGGTGACTGGCAGTGGCCTTATCCTGAGGGGAGGGGAGGTGGGGTTAGTGGGTGGGGGTACCCCTGGGAGGGGAGACCTAGCCTGTGTGTGGGTATTGCCAGGGGGCAGCACCCAGGGCAAGGGGCACCAGGGTCCTGGGAGGGACACAGGTGCCAGAAGAGGACAAGGTGGATCACCGGCCTGCAGAGGGCGCTTTAGGGGCTGGTGAGCTAATTCCCTGGATGACCAGCAGGAGGCGCCGCAGGGGTGAGTCCGCCTCATGTTACATGTACAAAGATACGCTACAGGATAGTGTTTTCTGTTTTATCTGTATTGAAGCCTTTAATCAAAATATTATTCATACAATGAAGTTCCCATAGGATATACAATCCTACAAAATTTAAACTGTGAATTTGCACCGCGAGTATATAATAATTTAAATAGTTTAATCCCATTCTCTTACCTCATTTTTAGGGATAACCAAATTTTTGTTACATCAAAACACGAAGGTCAAACTTAAATAAATTCATAAACCAAATTTACTTTTTACCATTTATCACATTGTTTACTTTTTTCTTTTCTCTGATTAAACAATGAAAATACACTAGCCAATTTCACTTTTCTTTACAGGCAAGTTTTCACTCTCCAGCTCTCCGGACCTTGTACTGCCCTTCATTGTTTGGGTTGCAATACTTATAATAAAAAAATATATATATTTTTAAATTCCATTAACCTGATTTTTTTAAAAGATATCTGAAGACAAAATTGACCTCTAAATCTATAATTGAAGGAATAGCTTTTGAAAACAGCTGAGTTGGAGAAATGGTTAATCAGAGAACATAAGAATGGCCATACTGGGTCAGACCAATGGTCCATCTAGCCTAGAATCCTGTCTTCCGACCATAGCCGGTGCCAGATTCTTCAGAGGGAATGAACAGAACTTGGCAATTATCAAGTGATCCATCCCCTCTCATCCAGTCCCAGCTTCTGGCAGCCAGAGGTTTAAGGACACCCAGAGCATGGGGTTGCATCCCTGACCATCCAGGTTAATAGTCATGGATAGACCCTTCCTCCATGAGCCCAAGTATACTTTTCGCCTTCACAACATCTCCTAGCAATGAGGTCCACAGGCTGACTATGCACTATGTGAAGAAATACTTCACTATATTTGTGTTAACTGCCTATTAGTTTCATTGGGTAACCCCTGGTTCTTGTGTTAAATGAAGGGGTAAATAACACTTCCTTATTCACTTTCTCAAAGCCATTCATGATTTTATAGACCTCTATCATATCCCCTTTAGTCATCTCTTTTCCAAGTTGAACAGTCCCAGTCTTTTTGATCTCTTCTCATATGGAAGCTGTTCCATACCCCTAATTTTTTTTTTTTTTTGGTCTTTCTCTATAGTTTTTTTTCAATTCTAGTACATCTTTTTTGAGATGGGGGCAACCAGAACTGCCTTCAGTATTCACAGTGTAAGCATACCATGGATTTATATATTGGTATTATGATAATTTCTGTCTTATTTTCTATCCATTTCCTGATGGTTCCTAACATTGTTAGCTTTTTTAACTGCCACTGCACATTGAACAGATATTTTCAGAGAACTATCCATGATGACTCCAGGAGCTCTTTCTTGAGTGGTAACAGCTTATTTAGACCCAATCATTTTGTATGTATAATAGAGATGTTTTCCAATGTGCATTACTCTGCATTTATCCACACTGAATTTCATCTGCCATTTTGTTCCCCCGTCACCCAATTTTGTGAGAGCCCATTGTACCTCTTCACAGTCAGCTTTGGACTTAATTATCTTGAATAATTTGGTGGTATTTGTAAATTTTACCACCTCACTGTTTACTCTTTGTTCCATATAATTTATGAATATGTTGAACAGTACTGGTCCCAGTACAGATCCCTGGGGGACCCTGCTATTTACCTCTCTCCACTGTGAAGACTGGCCATTTATTCCTATCTTTTATCCAGTTACTGATCCATGAGAGGATCTTCCCTCTTATCCCATTACTTCTTACTTTGTGTAAGAGCCTTTGTCAAAGGCTTTCTGAGGGCATGTCTACACTTATCTTGAGTGTCAATTTAGCAGGTTTGGTGAAGACATGCTAAATGGATGGGAGAGCACTCTCCCATTGATTTGTGTGCTCCACCTCCCCGAGAAGCGTAAGGGAAGTCAACAGGAGACACTCGCCCATTGACATAGCGCAGTGTAGCCACCACAGTAAGTGGCTCTAACTATGTCGACTTCAGTTACGTTATTCATGTAACTGAAGTTGCGAAACTAAGGCCTGGTCTACACTAGGCGTTTATGTCGAAGTTAGCGCCGTTACATCGAATTAACCCTGCACCCGTCCACACCGCGAAGGTATTTAGTTCGACATAGAGGTCTCTTTAATTCGACTTCTGTACTCCTCCCCGNTTCGATTTAAGTAAAATCGAACTACTCTCGTAGTGTAGACAAGGCCTTAGATAAATTTAGCGTGGTAGTGTAGACTACAGCCCTGAATATCTAAGTAGACTATATCCAGTAGATCACCCTTGTCCACATGCTTGTTGACGCTCTCAGAGAATTCTGATTGGTGAGGCAGATTTCCCTTTACAAAAACCGTGTTAACTCTTCCCCAACATATTGTGTTCATCTATGTGTCTGATAATTCTGTTCTTTACTGTAGTTTCAACCAATTTGCCTGGTACCAAAGTTAGGCTTACCAGCCTGTAATTGCCGGGATCACCTCTGGAGACTTTAAAAAAAATCAGCATCGCATTAGCTATTCTCCAGTCATCTGGTACAGAGGCTAGTTTAAGTCATATACCACAGTTGTTAGTTCTCCAATTTCATATCTGAATTCTTTCACAACCCTTGGGTGAATACAATCTGGTCCTGGTGCTTTATTACAGCATAAATTATCAATTTGTTCCAAAACCGCTTCTATCAACACCTCAATCTGGGACAGTTCCTAAGATCTGTCATCTAAAAAAAAAATCACTCAGGATGGGAATCTTCCCCATACCATCTGCAGTAAGACTGATGTTGCTGGTGGATGTGTAGAGGTCCTCCCTTCGATTCTCCCTCTAATGTCATATAATATTATAATGGTGCACCAGCTCTGCTCTAGCTAAGATTGGGAAGCCCTTCTTATTAAAAGGACAATCCTTCTTAATGCTCTAAAATCTGTATGCTTACATGAATTGTCTTGAAATTTGCAGTGCCTCATGGGAGTGTAGTGTAGGGTAGGGTTAGTGATCCAAATGTGGGGTCATTTGATCAAGGGGCTCCCAAGATACAGACCCCAGAAAACAAAAACAGCTTTTCATTAAGTTCATAGATTCTAGCAACTCTGAAGTGTGAAAGCCATCTTCGGCGGAAATCTGAGAATAAACTTCTTATATCACAATCACAGCTCTATGATACTCCTCAAACTAATCCCCAGATCTCCTCATATCACAATCACCGATCTTCCAAGTTGCTCCAACTTATTCCTCTGCTAATCAATACAGCTACACCTAACATAGTGACTGCAGCTGGAGTTCATGCAGTTAATTCCCAGTGGCTATTGCCTGCTCCTTGGGGCAGAGTTAAGGGTGCATGGGTGGGTACCTTAACTGTATTTCCTGGTTTTCAGAAGTTTCAGTTTTGCTTAACTCAATGTTCTGGAAGGGATCGAGCTATCACTAGGCAAACTTATCTCTGTGTTAATTAATTTTTGTCATTAAATAATATTTGTAGGATATACTTTAGATTACTATTGTGCACACCTAGACTTCGATTATTTAGCTTCTCAGCTGGAGTTTAAGTGCTCAGCCTTCCATGGCATATAATGCCAAGGATCCAAAGTTCACTTATCCTTTAAACTCATTTATCTTCGCTTGTACTAAACAGATTTTGAACCTGGGAAAAGTTTAAGTCCCACAGCAATAACACTGATTAAATTATTTTGGAAATTTGCAATTTCATTTGACTAATATTCTTGATTAAATCACTTTATGAACCTGTGAAATTTCCTTGACAAACAAACACAAACGAACAAAGCCAATTCTTTGGATTGTTTGGAATCTTACCCTGAGTCAATGGTAGATTCAGTATGACTGGTGAACTGTGCTCCGTCACTGACACCTGGTGGTCCTGCTCACTTTCCCTCTGAAGAATAGTCTCTGGATGTTCTGTGGGCACTTTATTTACACTGCTAATAAAAACAAATCACATTGTATACACAAAGCTAAAAGGAATGTTAGCTAGAGTGTCATTTCATTATTGTGCTTTTGTATGTGAACCTCTTATGCACAGCAAATATTTGTTTCCGTGTGTTAGCAATAATAGATCGGTGTGGGTAATAATCATGAATTGGCAACAAATTGAGATGGTAATCTATGCTGACTCTCCTTGCTGGCCTGACATACTGCCACATACATGCCCTGAAGGTCTTTCTGTAACAGCATCACGTAGAATAGCATATTTGACAAAGCAACAGCTATTGTGTCAATGGTCTTGCTCTTTGTACAGGACTGGCTCCAGGGTTTTTGCTGCTCCAAGCGGCGGGGGAAAAAAAAAAATAAAAGCCGCGATTGCAATCGTGATCGGCGGCACTCCAGTGGCAGCTCCACGGTGCTGCTTTCTTCTTCGGCAGGAATTCGGTGGCAGGTGCTTCACTCCAAGAGGGACCTGCCGCCAAACAGCCCAACGTGACGCCCCTTCCCCTTGGCCACCCCAAGCACCTGCTTGCTGGGCTGGTGCCTGGAGCCAGCCCTGCCTTTGTATAATGTTCAGCCTGCTCAGGAGTGCCTTGTCTTTGTGAAAGCAACGGCTACCAGCACTGAAAATCCTGTTCCTTGTCAAACCCTCTGGCCAGTTCAGGAGTGAGGATCCTGGTTCTCTGTGAAAGGAGCTATTGCTAAGTTGGAGATCCTTTCTTAAACTAAGAAACCTGGGAAACTAGTACATGAACACACTACAGTATTTGGGAGTTAAGATTGCCCTATACATAGCACACCTGACAGCCATAAAAGCCAGGAAATGAAAAGGGAGTATCTAAACATATCCGCAACAGGGCGGCTTCCCCATGGGCTGGAGAGCCTGGGTCTCAGCCAGCCCTGATTACAGATGAGCCCCACCAGAGGGGAATCAAGTAATTTTAAATACAGTATAAAAGGCAGCAGGAACCTGCAGAGAAGGCCTGGTGAGAGAGTAGCTGAGACTGACAGAGGTAGATGGAAGCCTGACAGTAAGCTGAAGAAAGCTCTCCAGCCAGGGAGGCATTGGAGAGACCAGCCCAAGAAGCAGGGGAGAGAGGCCTACTTGGAAAGGCCTGGGGACTGGAAGAAGGTCAAACTCCATGCAGGAGGCACTGGGAAGCAGACAGACAGACAGACACTCTCAAAGAGGAGGGGGCTGTGCCCAGCTGAAGTCTGCATGAGTTTGTGTTTTGTTTTGAAAGACTTTGTGTTGGACTACTGGGAGAGAGACACTGGACGAGGGTTGGAGCCTGGAGGGCCAGTGTGCATCTGAAGACTAAATAAATGGAATCCCTTGGGATTGTCTGAATTACTTTTTGAACTGTGTGCTCTTCAAGGAGCCCTGAACAGACAGGATAGCCACAGAGACAGGGTGCTGTGGAGCAACTTCTGGCCACAAAGGGGTGCTTGGCAGGCAGAAAATGGCCCTGGTAGTACAATATCTTTTACTCCTCTACCCAGAGAAGCCCACTTCACCACTAGAACAGCCACTACACAACACAGGCTACACATTAGAACCTTAACCCTGCCTCAGTAGGAACATCAGCCTTCCAGCACCCTCTACCCCAAGCATGAGTGAGTATGATGTTCCAGAACTATACAGAATAGCTAGTAAGGGGAATAGGGTCCGGTAACTCCCTGAAGGAGGCACTGCTCTTCCTTGGTAACTTCCTGAAGGGATGAAGACTAAAGCAGAGGGATGGCACTAAACATAAATGTATACATCTGAGAACAAAGAACATAGGCCATACTTACAGGATGGGGGACTCTAACCTGGGAAGCAGTGACTCTGGAAAAGATTTGATGGTCATGGTGGATAATAAGCTGAACATGTGCTCCCAGCGTGATGCTATGGCCAAAACAGCTAATAGGAACTTAGGATGCATAAAGGGGGTATCTCGAGTAGGAATAGAGAGGTTCTTTTATCTCTGTATTTAGCACTGGTTCAAATGCTGCTGGGATACCATGTCTAGTTCTGGAGTCCATAATTCAAGAAGTCTGATGGTAAATTGGCGAGGGTTCCGGGAAGAGCCACAAGAATGATGAAAGCATTAGAAAACATGCCTTATAGTGATAGACTCAAGGAGCACCTATTTAGCTTAGCAAAGAGAAGGTTCAGAGGTGACTTGATTACAGTATTTAAGTACCTACATGGGGAGCAAATGTTTAATAAGGGACTCTTCGGTCTAGCAAAAAAAATGGCTGGAAGTTGAAGCTAGACAAATTCAGACTGGAAATAAGGTGTACATTTTAATGGTGGAAGTAATTAATCATTGGAAAAACTTACCAAGGGTCATGGTGATTCTTCATCACAGACCATTTTTAAAGCAAGATAGGATGTTTTTAAAAATATATGCTCTAGGAATTATTTTGGGGAAGTTCTGTGGCCCCTGCTAGGCAGGAGGTCAGACTAGATGATCACAGTGTTACTTCTGGCCTTAGAAAGGGATCATAGAGAACCGGAAAAAGAGGAGAGTGAGAGACAGATAGGATTTCAAGAGTAAGGGGCGGGGGGGGGGGGGAAAGGGGAAGAGAAGAAGTGAGAAGACAGATGAAAGTGGAAAAGACACTGGGAAAAGAATAAATAAATCAAATGAGAGGAGGTAAAAGCAAGGAAAGATAACCAAATATTGTTTTAAAAGTATAAAAATTGATACATTCCATTGTATCTTCCCAGTAGAAAAGAGGGACCTCAAAAGGGCAAGTGGAATCTTGGTAAGGGTGAGGGATCTCTGGGTTGATTACAGATTGAAGGAGTTGAAGAACAGCTGAAGGGAGATTGCGGGCCAGAGTAGCTGTGTAATGTGTAGGAACAAGCACTTCCACACACCCAGTCTGAGCACATAAAAACAATTTTGCTATGTGCCCAGATGACAACCTTACAAGTACATTCACTTGTCTAAAATTCCTTGATTTAACCCACACCTTTTCTTTTCCAGGCATGGCTCACTTTTCTTGTTTTTGGCTAATGATGCACCCTCCTGCTCCCAGGGTAATTTCTCCTGTCTTTTAATTTCCTTTTGTTTCTCTTCCTCTTGAGAGTCGCTCAGTTCCATCATGTTCTACAAAAAAAAAAGTGAGAGAATAGTGAAGATCTTCTCGTGAACCCAATTTCAGAACATGCATGAGACCAATACAGGCTGTCCCTCAGTGTACTGTATTTGTTACACATAAAGGAAATGCCTTCAAGGAAAAATGAACAATGTTACATAAAACAAAAGTTATTTGACCTTTCTGACACTGATCTTGGAGTTGACTGGGACAGTGTTTAGAAAAATTAACATGATTATACTGAACTCATAACAAGGAAATTACGGAAGGGCATTTCCTCTCCAGAGAGCACAGCATTTATTCAACACAGAAGCCATACGTGGTGCCAATTGGAAGACTGTCATTACAGAAAGATAATGTGACATTCAAAACACGGTTACAGAATTCCTCGGGTTTCAAAGTTAAGCTTCAAAAACAAAGCTGGTTAATACACATTCACTGGTGAGGTGTTTTTGAGACATCCCAGGGGAAACAAAATGAGTATTTATTCACAAGCTCCACTGCCTGAGAAATACACATTGAGTAGAATGTGGTCTTCAGTACTGAAATACAGTAATAAATTAAAGGTACTGTCTAGCAGAGAGCCTTCAGTATGACAAATGCTCATCTCCTTCTCCATTAGAATGAAAAGAGAAGAAGCCACGCTGAGGCTCCGATTGAGAGTTTACCAATAACTACAAGCTAGACTTTGCTAGTCTCCCAGCAGTCAAAACATAGCTATTCTTGTTTTCTGTCATGTACCAGGGATGTACTCCTCACCCCCAGTCTGGTCTCCCTATGCCTTGCAAATGGGCCAAAACCATATAAAGGAGTCCTAAAACCCTTGTAACCAGCCATGGGAGGATCCCCCCCCAGTGCAGGTATTGTGGTAGGTAGTCATAAGGCTGCCTCTTGAAGACCGCCTCAAGTCCTGGTGTAGGGGGTGTGCTGGGGTGGGTCCACAGCCCACAGTGCTGCGGAGAATTTGTGCAGCCCAAGGAAGCTGCCTGAACTTAGTCAGGCCCCCAAGGCTGTCTCCACTGCCAAAAAAAGTGTTTTTACATCAGGATGGCAAATTCAAGTTAGCTATCTCACTGTAAAATCCTAGTGGAGACAACCCACTATTTTTTACCTCAAAGTAGCTAGCTCAGGTCAAAGCCATGTGGGGTGATTAAAGTGTTGATCTTGACAACCTTCAATGAGGCAAAACAAAGTGTGCCTTGTCTCTATTAGAACTTTACAGCAAGCTATTGTGCAGTAGCCACACCCCATTTTGGGCAGTGGAGACATGGCCTAGTTGAATGTGTCAGGCTAGCCTTTTGTGAAACGCATTCTCCAGCTGGGCACTGGATGCATCAGGAGCCACGGGAGGATCAGAGTCTGAACATTCCTGTGTTATTTCCATCTTGCTTTAGAGAGAAGTGGTCCCATGTTCTAAAGACAAATTTTAGAATTCCTAGACCTTCGCGTGGTGGTCAAAGTAGATTGAAATACAAGGGTGACGTCTGCCTGCCAAAGAAGAGGGGAAGCAATGCTCACCAAAGACAGGGGGAGGAAGGGGAACTCTCCATCTGCTTTTAATGGGGAGCGGTGCAACTTCTGATCCCTTTTTAACCCTGCTCTTGTCTAATGTAGGATGGTGGTAGTTTGCTTTGGGGTGTGGCTCTGTATTTATAATAATACACTTTATAGTGCTCAGAGGCATATAACTGGGCACATTTTTATTGAGAAGTGCTTTTAAAAGTAAGATAGGGTGTTTCATGAAACAAACTGCCTTTCATGCTATTCCTAGACCCTACTGATCTTAAGGGAATGATCTAACTCCCCTGAACATAGTTTTGCCTTTACTGCCTCATTTTCATTAACTCCTAGTTTACACTCCAATTCTGTCAGACACTCACCATTGTCCCATTTCCTTCAGTGGCAGAGGAAGAAGTGGAGAGGGGTTCAGCAGAGCTTGAAGAAACAGTGAACGGAACTACAGTATCCTCAATTATTTTGCGCTCCTAAAGGAGAGGTGGGAGCAGGCAGGGGGAAGAGGAGAGATTAAAAACATGAAGCTTGCCAAAGGAACATTGGATAAGATCTTACTCCTGAGGGAATTCTGTGCCAAAAAATTAAAATTCTGCAAATTTCTGCATATTTTATTTGTCAAAATAATACAATATAAGCATGCCAGTTTCAATTATTTTGGTAATTTATTTCAAAATATCTGGCAGCAAGTATGTCTGTAACAATGCAGACCAAAAAAAAAAATATTCTGGTAATTTTTTTGACCAATAGATTCCTTACTAGTATATTAATACAGAACTTTGAGTAATTCATTTAAATTACAATATAGAATTGTATTTCCTGCACCTGTCAGAAGCAGTGCAAAGGCTTGGGAGTGTCAGGGGCAATGGAGGAGGTGAGGGAGAGGGAAGGACCCTGGAGTGAACCTGGAGGGTTGTTGTGGGGAGAAGTATGGAACAGGTTTTTTGTGGGAGGAGGGGCAGGATTTTTAGGGAGTTGGGGAGCCTCCCCCATGCAGACCCTGGCTGATCCCAAGCCTCTCCCATTCAGTCAGGCACATCTATCCCTGTCCCCGCAGTCCCCCTCCCCCATCCCCATGTGGACACGCACCCCCACTCCCATTCAGTCCCTGGCTAAATGCTGCCATCCCACTAGCTCCTGAGCCCATGCCCCTGTCTGTCCTCCTCCACTAGCATTCTGAACCCCAGACTGTGACCCCCCAGCAGCCCCATGTGCCCCACTCTGTCCTAACCTGGCTCCACGGGCTAGGTGCTGTGATGAACTCTATTCCTGGGGGAATTCTGTGCCACTGCATGCACACAGATTTTTTTCCCCCCTCCACAGAAAATACATTCTGCCCCAGATGTGCTGCAGTTCCACCTTTTGCCCACCAGAGGCTGCTGTGGCATCAGAACAGCCTGCTGCATTCATGCTTTTAGCTGTTCTGGCACCACAGTGGTCTCTGGTGTGCGAAAGGTGGAACAGCAGCACTTCTGGGGCAAAATGTATTTTCTGCAGGAAAAAAACCAAAATTCTGTGGGACACAGGAATTCTTTGCATGCACAGTGGCACAGAATCCCCCAGGATTAAGATCTTCAAAAGCAAGAGTTTAAAGTTAGGCTTAAAAATCCATATTTAGATCACTAGGTAAGTGGCCTGATCTTCAAAGTTGCTGGATATGCAATACTAAGCTACTAGACTCAATATCAAATGCCAGGGCGTTTTAATTGATAGTTGTGTATTCCATAAAAAGTTTTTCCTTTTCTCAGTTTTAAATTTGCTCCATGCCTCTAGTCATTTTCATTGCCTTTCTCTGAACACTATGTACTCGTGCTGTATCTTTTTTGAGATGGGTTAACCAGAACTGGACCCTGTATTCCAAGTGAGGATGTGTTACTATTTTATTAGGGTTACCATATTTAACAAATAAAAAAAGAGGACCCTCCACGGGGCCCTGACCCCGCCCATTTCCCGCCCCTTCCCCGCCGCAACCCCACCCTAACTCCACCCCCTCCTCCCTCCCACTCCCAGCCACGCGAAAAGGGCTGCCCAAGCGCTACCGGCTTCACGGTTTGCTGGGCAGCC